>NW_025535622.1:0-89262 GCF_020615455.1 Coregonus clupeaformis | reverse complement strand
AGTCATGTATTCTACCCTCCATAGTAAAGTCATATTCTACTCTCCATAGTAAAGTCATGTATTCTCCACTCTCCATAGTAAAGTCATGTATTCTACTCTCCATATGTAAAGTCAGGTGTATTCTACCCTCCATAGTAAAGTCATAGGTATTCTACCCTCCATAGTAAAGTCATGTATTCTACTCTCCATAGTAAAGTCATGTATTCTACTCTCCATAGTAAAGTCATGTATTCTACTCTCCATAGTAAAGTCATGTATTCTACTCTCCATAGTAAAGTCATGTATTCTACCCTCCATAGTAAAGTCATGTATTCTACCCTCCATAGTAAAGTCATGTATTCTACTCTCCATAGGAAGTCATGTATTCTACCCTCCATAGTAAAGTCATGTATTTCTACTCTCCATAGTAAAGTCATGTATTCTACTACTCTCCATAGTAAAGTAATGTATTCTACTCTCCATAGTAAAGTCATGTATTCTACTCTCCATAGTAAAGTCATGTATTCTACCCTCCATAGTAAAAGTCCTGTATTCTACTCATCCATAGTAAAGTCATGTATTCTACTCTCCATAGTGAAGTAATGTATTCTACTCTCCATAGTAAAAGTCATGTATTCTACTCTCCATAGTAAAGTCATGTATTCTACCCTCCATAGTAAAGTCATGTATTCTACTCTCCATAGTAAAAGTCATGTATTCTACTCTCCATAGTAAAGTCATGTATTCTACTCTCCATAGTAAAGTCATGTATTCTACTCTCCATAGTAAAGTCATGTATTCTACCCTCCATAGTAAAGTCATGTATTCTACTCTCCATAGAAAGTCATGTATTCTACCCTCCATAGTAAAGTCATGTATTCTACCCTCCATAGTAAAGTCATGTATTCTACTCTCCATAGGAAGTCATGTATTCTACCCTCCATAGTAAAGTCATGTATTCTACTCTCCATAGTAAAGTCATGTATTCTACTCTCCATAGTAAAGTCATGTATTCTACTCTCCATAGTAAAGTCATGTATTCTACCCTCCATAGTAAAGTCATGTATTCTACCCTCCATAGTAAAGTCATGTATTCTACTCTCCATAGGAAGTCATGTATTCTACCCTCCATAGTAAAGTCATGTATTCTACTCTCCATAGTAAAGTCATGTATTCTACTCTCCATAGTAAAGTCATGTATTCTACTCTCCATAGTAAAGTCATGTATTCTACTCCTCCATAGTAAAGTCATGTATTCTACTCTCCATAGTAAAGTCATGTATTCTACTCTCCATAGTAAAGTCATGTATTCTACCCTCCATAGTAAAGTCATGTATTCTACTCTCCATAGTAAAGTCATGTATTCTACCCTCCATAGTAAAGTCATGTATTCTACTCTCCATAGTAAAGTCATGTATTCTACTCTCCATAGTAAAGTCATGTATTCTACTCTCCATAGGAAAGTCATGTATTCTACTCTCCATAGTAAAGTCATGTATTCTACCCTCCATAGTAAAGTCATGTATTCTACTCTCCATAGTAAAGTCATGTATTCTACTCTCCATAGGAAAGTCATGTATTCTACCCTCCATAGTAAAGTCATGTATTCTACTCTCCAATAAAGTCAGCATTCTACTCCCCAAGTAAAGTCATGTATTCTACTCTCCATAGTAAAGTCATGATTCTACTCTCCATAGTAAGTCATGTATTCTACCCTCCATAGTAAAGTCATGTATTCTACTCTCCATAGTAAAGTCATGTATTCTACTCTCCATAGTAAGGAAAGTCATGTATTCTACTCTCCATAGTAAAGTCATGTATTCTACTCTCCATAGTAAAGTCATGTATTCTACCCTCCATAGTAAAGTCATGTATTCTACTCTCCATAGGAAGTCATGTATTCTACCCTCCATAGTAAAAGTCATGTATTCTACTCTCCATAGTAAAGTCATGTATTCTACTCTCCATAGTAAAGTAATGTATTCTACTCTCCATAGTAAAAGTCATGTATTCTACTCTCCATAGTAAAGTCATGTATTCTACCCTCCATAGTAAAGTCATGTATTCTACTCTCCATAGTAAAGTCATGTATTCTACTCTCCATAGTAAAGTCATGTATTCTACTCTCCATAGTAAAGTCATGTATTCTACTCTCCATAGTAAAGTCATGTATTCTACCCTCCATAGTAAAGTCATGTATTCTACTCTCCATAGTAAAGTCATGTATTCTACTCTCCATAGTAAAGTCATGTATTCTACCCTCCATAGTAAAGTCATGTATTCTACTCTCCATAGTAAAGTCATGTATTCTACTCTCCATAGTAAAGTCATGTATTCTACTCTCCATAGTAAAGTCATGTATTCTACTCTCCATAGTAAAGTAATGTATTCTACCCTCCATAGTAAAGTCATGTATTCTACTCTCCATAGTAAAGTCATGTATTCTACCCTCCATAGTAAAGTCATGTATTCTACTCTCCATAGTAAAGTCATGTATTCTACCCTCCATAGTAAAGTCATGTATTCTACTCTCCATAGTAAAGTCATGTATTCTACTCTCCATAGCAAAGTCATGTATTCTGCTCTCCATAGTAAAGTCATGTATTCTACTCTCCATAGTAAAGTCATGTATTCTACTCTCCATAGTAAAGTCATGTATTCTACTCTCCATAGTAAAGTCATGTATTCTACTCTCCATAGTAAAGTCATGTATTCTACTCTCCATAGTAAAGTCATGTATTCTACTCTCCATAGTAAAGTCATGTATTCTACTCTCCATAGGAAAGTCATGTATTCTACTCTCCATAGTAAAGTCATGTATTCTACCCTCCATAGTAAAGTCATGTATTCTACCCTCCATAGTAAAGTCATGTATTCTACTCTCCATAGGAAGTCATGTATTCTACCCTCCATAGTAAAGTCATGTATTCTACTCTCCATAGTAAAGTCATGTATTCTACTCTCCATAGTAAAGTAATGTATTCTACTCTCCATAGTAAAGTCATGTATTCTACTCTCCATAGTAAAGTCATGTATTCTACCCTCCATAGTAAAGTCATGTATTCTACTCTCCATAGTAAAGTCATGTATTCTACTCTCCATAGTAAAGTCATGTATTCTACTCTCCATAGTAAAGTCATGTATTCTACTCTCCATAGTAAAGTCATGTATTCTACTCTCCATAGTAAAGTAATGTATTCTACTCTCCATAGTAAAGTCATGTATTCTACTCCTCCATAGTAAAGTCATGTATTCTACCCTCCATAGTAAAGTCATGCATTCTACTCTCCATAGTAAAGTCATGTATTCTACTCTCCATAGTAAAGTCATGTATTCTACTCTCCATAGTAAAGTCATGTATTCTACTCTCCATAGTAAAGTCATGTATTCTACCCTCCATAGTAAAGTCATGTATTCTACTCTCCATAGTAAAGTCATGTATTCTACTCTCCATAGGAAAGTCATGTATTCTACCCTCCATAGTAAAGTCATGTATTCTACTCTCCATAGTAAAGTAATGTATTCTACCCTCCATAGTAAAGTCATGTATTCTACTCTCCATAGTAAAGTCATGTATTCTACTCTCCATAGCAAAGTCATGTATTCTGCTCTCCATAGTAAAGTCATGTATTCTACTCTCCATAGTAAAGTCATGTATTCTACTCTCCATAGTAAAGTCATGTATTCTACTCTCCATAGTAAAGTCATGTATTCTACTCTCCATAGTAAAGTCATGTATTCTACTCTCCATAGTAAAGTCATGTATTCTACTCTCCATAGTAAAGTCATGTATTCTACTCTCCATAGTAAAGTCATGTATTCTACCCTCCATAGCAAAGTCATGTATTCTACTCTCCATAGTAAAGTCATGTATTCTACTCTCCATAGTAAAGTCATGTATTCTACTCTCCATAGGAAAGTCATGTATTCTACCCTCCATAGTAAAGTCATGTATTCTACTCTCCATAGTAAAGTCATGTATTCTACCCTCCATAGTAAAGTCATGTATTCTACTCTCCATAGTAAAGTCATGTATTCTACTCTCCATAGTAAAGTCATGTATTCTACCCTCCATAGTAAAGTCATGTATTCTACTCTCCATAGTAAAGTCATGTATTCTACTCTCCATAGTAAAGTCATGTATTCTACTCTCCATAGTAAAGTCATGTATTCTACTCTCCATAGTAAAGTCATGTATTCTAATCTCCATAGTAAAGTCATGTATTCTACTCTCCATAGTAAAGTCATGTATTCTACTCTCCATAGTAAAGTCATGTATTCTACTCTCCATAGTAAAGTCATGTATTCTACTCTCCATAGTAAAGTCATGTATTCTACTCTCCATAGTAAAGTCATGTATTCTACCCTCCATAGTAAAGTCATGTATTCTACTCTCCATAGTAAAGTCATGTATTCTACTCTCCATAGTAAAGTCATGTATTCTACTCTCCATAGTAAAGTCATGTATTCTACTCTCCATAGGAAAGTCATGTATTCTACCCTCCATAGTAAAGTCATGTATTCTACTCTCCATAGTAAAGTCATGTATTCTACCCTCCATAGTAAAGTCATGTATTCTACTCTCCATAGTAAAGTCATGTATTCTACTCTCCATAGCAAAGTCATGTATTCTGCTCTCCATAGTAAAGTCATGTATTCTACTCCATAGTAAAGTCATGTATTCTACTCTCCATAGTAAAGTCATGTATTCTACTCTCCATAGTAAAGTCATGTATTCTACTCTCCATAGTAAAGTCATGTATTCTACCCTCCATAGTAAAGTCATGTATTCTACTCTCCATAGTAAAGTCATGTATTCTACTCTCCATAGTAAAGTCATGTATTCTACCCTCCATAGTAAAGTCATGTATTCTACTCTCCATAGTAAAGTCATGTATTCTACTCTCCATAGTAAAGTCATGTATTCTACTCTCCATAGTAAAGTCATGTATTCTACCCTCCATAGTAAAGTCATGTATTCTACTCTCCATAGTAAAGTCATGTATTCTACTCTCCATAGTAAAGTCATGTATTCTACCCTCCATAGTAAAGTCATGTATTCTACTCTCCATAGTAAAGTCATGTATTCTACTCTCCATAGTAAAGTCATGTATTCTACTCTCTCATAGTAAAGTCATGTATTCTACCCTCCATAGTAAAGTCATGTATTCTACTCTCCATAGTAAAGTCATGTATTCTACCCTCCATAGTAAAGTCATGTATTCTACTCCTCCATAGTAAAGTCATGTATTCTACTCTCCATAGTAAAGTCATGTATTCTACCCTCCATAGTAAAGTCATGTATTCTACCCTCCATAGTAAAGTCATGTATTCTACTCTCCATAGTAAAGTCATGTATTCTACTCTCCATAGTAAAGTCATGTATTCTACTCTCCATAGTAAAGTCATGTATTCTACTCTCCATAGTAAAGTCATGTATTCTACTCTCCATAGTAAAGTCATGTATTCTACTCTCCATAGTAAAGTCATGTATTCTACTCTCCATAGTAAAGTCATGTATTCTACTCTCCATAGTAAAGTCATGTATTCTACTCTCCATAGTAAAGTCATGTATTCTACCCTCCATAGTAAAGTCATGTATTCTACTCTCCATAGTAAAGTCATGTATTCTACTCTCCATAGTAAAGTCATGTATTCTACCCTCCATAGTAAAGTCATGTATTCTACTCTCCATAGTAAAGTCATGTATTCTACTCTCCATAGTAAAGTCATGTATTCTACTCTCCATAGTAAAGTCATGTATTCTACTCTCCATAGTAAAGTCATGTATTCTACTCTCCATAGTAAAGTCATGTATTCTACTCTCCATAGTAAAGTCATGTATTCTACTCTCCATAGTAAAGTCATGTATTCTACTCCTCCATAGTAAAGTCATGTATTCTACTCTCCATAGTAAAGTCATGTATTCTACTCTCCATAGTAAAGTCATGTATTCTACTCTCCATAGTAAAGTCATGTATTCTACTCTCCATAGTAAAGTCATGTATTCTACTCTCCATAGTAAAGTCATGTATTCTACCCTCCATAGTAAAGTCATGTATTCTACTCTCCATAGTAAAGTCATGTATTCTACTCTCCATAGTAAAGTCATGTATTCTACTCTCCATAGTAAAGTCATGTATTCTACCCTCCATAGTAAAGTCATGTATTCTACTCTCCATAGTAAAGTCATGTATTCTACTCTCCATAGTAAAGTCATGTATTCTACTCTCCATAGTAAAGTCATGTATTCTACTCTCCATAGTAAAGTCATGTATTCTACTCTCCATAGTAAAGTCATGTATTCTACTCCTCCATAGTAAAGTCATGTATTCTACTCTCCATAGTAAAGTCATGTATTCTACCCTCTCATAGTAAAGTCATGTATTCTACTCTCCATAGTAAAGTCATGTATTCTACTCTCCATAGTAAAGTCATGTATTCTACTCTCCATAGTAAAGTCATGTATTCTACTCTCCATAGTAAAGTCATGTATTCTACTCTCCATAGTAAAGTCATGTATTCTACTCTCCATAGTAAAGTCATGTATTCTACTCTCCATAGTAAAGTCATGTATTCTACCCTCCATAGTAAAGTCATGTATTCTACTCTCATAGTAAAGTCATGTATTCTACCCTCCATAGTAAAGTCATGTATTCTACTCTCCATAGTAAAGTCATGTATTCTACTCTCCATAGGAAAGTCATGTATTCTACCCTCCATAGTAAAGTCATGTATTCTACTCTCCATAGTAAAGTCATGTATTCTACCCTCCATAGTAAAGTCATGTATTCTACTCTCCATAGCAAAGTCATGTATTCTGCTCTCCATAGCAAAGTCATGTATTCTGCTCTCCATAGTAAAGTCATGTATTCTACTCTCCATAGTAAAGTCATGTATTCTACTCTCCATAGTAAAGTCATGTATTCTACTCTCCATAGTAAAGTCATGTATTCTACTCTCCATAGTAAAGTCATGTATTCTACTCTCCATAGTAAAGTCATGTATTCTACTCTCCATAGTAAAGTCATGTATTCTACCCTCCATAGTAAAGTCATGTATTCTACTCTCCATAGTAAAGTCATGTATTCTACTCTCCATAGTAAAGTCATGTATTCTACTCTCCATAGGAAAGTCATGTATTCTACCCTCCATAGTAAAGTCATGTATTCTACTCTCCATAGTAAAGTCATGTATTCTACCCTCCATAGTAAAGTCATGTATTCTACTCTCCATAGTAAAGTCATGTATTCTACTCTCCATAGTAAAGTCATGTATTCTACCCTCCATAGTAAAGTCATGTATTCTACCCTCCATAGTAAAGTCATGTATTCTACTCATTAGTAAAGTCATGTATTCTACTCTCCATAGTAAAGTCATGTATTCTACTCTCCATAGTAAAGTCATGTATTCTAATCTCCATAGTAAAGTCATGTATTCTACTCTCCATAGTAAAGTCATGTATTCTACTCTCCATAGTAAAGTCATGTATTCTACTCTCCATAGTAAAGGCCCCCTATAGCTCAGTTGGTAGAGCATGGCGCTTGCAACGCCAGGATTGCGTGTTCGATTCCCACGGGGGGGGGGCAGTATGAAAAAATGTATGCACTCACTAACTGTATGTCGCTCTGGATAAGAGCGTCTGCTAAATGACTAAAATGTAAATGTGAATGTATTCTACGGTTAGGGTCAGAGGCTTCTAGTCCACTGGGAAGGAGATGATATATCCTGATGACTTTCACAGATGCCTGGTTTCTACAGAACTGCTGTCCGGCCCTAAACCACCTCTCCCTACTACCCCCTCTCTCCCTACTACCCCCTCTCTCCCTAAACCCCCTCTCTCCCTAAACCCCCTCTCTCCTAAACCACCTCTCCCTACTACCCCCTTCTCTCCCTACTACCCCCTCTCTCCCTACTACCCCCTCTCTCCCTACTACCCCCTCTCTCCCTACTACCCCCTCTCTCCATACTACCCCTCTCTCCCTACTACCCCTCTCCCTACTACCCCCTCTCTCCGTACTACCCCCTCTCTCCCTACTACCCCCTCTCTCCCCTACTACCCCTCTCTCCCTACTACCCCCTCTCTCCCTACTACCCCCTCTCTCCGTACTACCCCTCTCTCCCTACTACCCCCTCTCTCCCTACTACCCCTCTCTCCCCTACTACCCCCTCTTTCAGCCCCCTCTCTCCCTACTACCCCCTCTCTCCCTACTACCCCCTCTCTCCCTACTACCCCCTCTCTCCCTACTACCCCCTCTCTCCCTAAACCCCCTCTCTCCCTACTACCCCCTCTCTCCCTACTACCCCCTCTCTCCCTACTACCCCCTCTCTCCCTAAACCCCTTCTCTCCCTACTACCCCCTCTCTCACCCTCTCTCTCCCTACTACCCCTCTCTCACTTTCTCTCTCCCTACTACCCCCTTCTCTCACCCCCTCTCTCCCTACTAGCCCCTCTCTCTCCCTAAACCCCCTCTCTCCCTACTACCCCCTCTCCCCTACTACCCCCTCTCTCACCCTCTCTCTCCCTACTACCCCCTCTCTCACCCCCTCTCTCCCTACTACCCCCTCTCTCACCCTCTCTCTCCGTACTACCCCCTCTCTCACCCCCTCTCTCCCTACTACCCCCTCTCTCACCCCCTCTCTCCCTACTACCCCCTCTCTCCCTAAACCCCTTCTCTCCCTACTACCCCCTCTCTCACCCTCTCTCTCCCTACTACCCCCTCTCTCACTTTCTCTCTCCCTACTACCCCCTCTCTCACCCCTCTCTCTCCCTACTAGCCCCTCTCTCTCCCTAAACCCCCTCTCTCCCTACCTACCCCCTCTCTCCCTACTACCCCTCTCTCACCCTCTCTCTCCCTACTACCCCCTCTCCACCCCCTTCTCCCTACTACCCCCTCTCTCACCCCCCTCTCTCCGTACTACCCCCTCTCACCCCCTCTCTCCCTACTACCCCCTCTCCCTACTACCCCCCTCTCTCCCTACAACCCCCTCTCTCCCTACTACCCCCTCTCTCCCTACTACCCCCTCTCTCCCTACTACCCCCTCTCTCCCTACTACCCCCTCTTTCACCCCCTCTCTCCCTACTACCCCCTCTCTCCCTACTACCCCCTCTTTCACCCCTCTCTCCCTACTATCCCCTCTCTCCGTACTACCCCCTCTCTCCCTACTACCCCCTCTCTCTCCGTACTACCCCCTCTCTCCCGTACTACCCCCTCTCTCCCTACTACCCCCTCTCTCGTACTACCCCCCTCTCTCCCTACTACCCCCTCTCTCCCTACTACCCCCTCTTTCATCCCCTCTCTCCGTACTACCCCCTCTCTCCCTACTACCCCCTCTCTCCCTACTACCCCCTCTTTCAGCCCTTCTCTCCGTACTACCCCCTCTCTCCGTACTACCCCTTCTCTCCCTACTACCCCCTCTCTCCCTACTACCCCCTCTTTCAGCACCTCTCTCCGTACTACCCCCTCTCTCACCCCCTATCTCTACAACGATCATGGACATTTGGATCACGGTCACCGTAACAACCATTGGACCAGCAAAACATATATGTTTTTAATATATAATAATTTTACGCACATTTTCTCCGCTCCTGACTGCATGTGCTGCCACTGAGAGTGTACTTATAAAAGCAAAGCAGGAAGTAAAATATGTGCTGTGATTTGTTGATTCAACTCAACTTACGTTAAAAAAAATATACTGAACAAAAATATAAACGCAACATGTAAAGTGTTGGTCCCATTTTTCATTAGCTGAAAAAAAAATAACATACATTTTCCATGTCCCTGTTAGTGAGCATTTCTCCTTTGCCAAGATAATCCATCCACCTGACAGGTTTGGCATATCAAGAAGCTGATTAAACAGCATGATCATTACACAAGTGCACCTTGTGTTGGGGACAAAAAAGGCAACTCTAAAATGTGAAGTTTTGTCACACAACACAATGCCACAGATGTCTCAAGTTTTGAGGGAGCGTGCAATTGGCATGCTGACTGCAGAAATGTCCAACAGAGCTGTTGCCAGATAATTTAATGTTCATTTCTCTCCATAAGCCGCCTCCAATGTCATTTTAGAGAATTTGGCAGTACATCCAACTGGCCTCACAACCGCAGACCACGTTTAACCACACCAGCCTAGGACCTTTAAAAAAAAGAAAGAATGTGTACCTTTATTTAACCAGGCAAGTCAGTTAAGAACAAATTCTTATTTACAATGACGGCCTACCAAAAGACAAAAGGCCTCTTGCGGTGACAGGGGCTGGGATTAAAAATATAGGACTACACACACATCACGACAAGAGAGACGCCACAACACTACATAAAGAGAGACGCCACAACACTACATAAAGAGAGATGCCACAACACTACATAAAGAGAGACACCACAACACTACATAAAGAGAGACGCCACAACACTACATAAAGAGAGACACCACAACACTACATAGAGAGAGACGCCACAACACTACATAAAGAGAGACACCACAACACTACATAAAGAGAGACACCACAACACTACATAAAGAGAGACGCCACAACACTACATAAAGAGAGACACCACAACACTACATAAAGAGAGACACCACAACACTACATAAAGAGAGACGCCACAACACTACATAAAGAGAGACGCCACAACACTACATAAAGAGAGACGCCACAACACTACATAAAGAGAGACGCCACAACACTACATAAAGAGAGACACCACAACACTACATAAAGAGAGACGCCACAACACTACATAAAGAGAGACGCCACAACACTACATAAAGAGAGACGCCACAACACTACATAAAGAGAGACACCACAACACTACATAAAGAGAGACACCACAACACTACATAAAGAGAGACACCACAACACTACATAGAGAGACACCACAACACTACATAAAGAGAGACGCCACAACACTACATAAAGAGAGACGCCACAACACTACATAAAGAGAGACGCCACAACACTACATAAAGAGAGACACCACAACACTACATAAAGAGAGACACCACAACACTACATAGAGAGAGACGCCACAACACTACATAAAGAGAGACACCACAACACTACATAAAGAGAGACACCACAACACTACATAAAGAGAGACGCCACAACACTACATAAAGAGAGACGCCACAACACTACATAAAGAGAGACACCACAACACTACATAAAGAGAGACACCACAACACTACATAAATAGAGACACCACAACACTACATAAAGAGAGACACCACAACACTACATAAAGAGAGACACCACAACACTACATAAAGAGAGACACCACAACACTACATAAAGAGAGACACCACAACACTACATAAAGAGAGACGCCACAACACTACATAGACAGACGCCACAACACTACATAAAGAGAGACGCCACAACACTACATAGAGAGACACCACAACACTACATAAAGAGAGACGCCACAACACTACATAAAGAGAGACACCACAACACTACATAAAGAGAGACGCCTACAACACTACATAAAGAGAGACGCCACAACACTACATAAAGAGAGACACCACAACACTACATAAAGAGAGATGCCACAACACTACATAAAGAGAGACACCACAACACTACATAAAGAGAGACACCACAACACTACATAGAGACACCACAACACTACATAAAGAGAGACGCCACAACACTACATAAAGAGAGACACCACAACACTACATAAATAGAGACGCCACAACACTACATAAAGAGAGACACCACAACACTACATAAAGAGAGACACCACAACACTACATAGAGAGAGACACCACAACACTACATAGAGACACCACAACACTACATAAAGAGAGACGCCACAACACTACATAAAGAGAGACACCACAACACTACATAAAGAGAGACGCCACAACACTACATAAAGAGAGACGCCACAACACTACATAAAGAGAGACGCCACAACACTACATAAAGAGAGACACCACAACACTACATAAAGAGAGACACCACAACACTACATAAAGAGAGACACCACAACACTACATAGAGAGACACCACAACACTACATAAAGAGAGACGCCACAACACTACATAAAGAGAGACGCCACAACACTACATAAAGAGAGACGCCACAACACTACATAAAGAGAGACACCACAACACTACATAAAGAGAGACACCACTACACTACATAGAGAGAGACGCCACAACACTACATAAAGAGAGACACCACAACACTACATAAAGAGAGACACCACAACACTACATAAAGAGAGACGCCACAACACTACATAAAGAGAGACGCCACAACACTACACTAAAGAGAGACACCACAACACTACATAAAGAGAGACACCACAACACTACATAAATAGAGACACCACAACACTACATAAAGAGAGACACCACAACACTACATAAAGAGAGACGCCACAACACTACATAAAGAGAGACACCACAACACTACATAAAGAGAGACGCCACAACACTACATAGAGAGACGCCACAACACTACATAAAGAGAGACGCCTACAACACTACATAGAGAGACACCACAACACTACATAAAGAGAGACGCCTACAACACTACATAAAGAGAGACACCACAACACTACATAAAGAGAGACGCCACAACACTACATAAAGAGAGACGCCACAACACTACATAAAGAGAGACACCACAACACTACATAAAGAGAGAATGCCACAACACTACATAAAGAGAGACACCACAACACTACATAAAGAGAGACACCACAACACTACATAGAGACACCACAACACTACATAAAGAGAGACGCCACAACACTACATAAAGAGAGACACCACAACACTACATAAAGAGAGACACCACAACACTACATAGAGAGAGACACCACAACACTACATAGAGACACCACAACACTACATAAAGAGAGACGCCACAACACTACATAAAGAGAGACACTACAACACTACATAAAGAGAGACGCCACAACACTACATAAAGAGAGACGCCACAACACTACATAAAGAGAGACACCACAACACTACATAAAGAGAGACACCACAACACTACATAGAGAGAGACGCCACAACACTACATAAAGAGAGACGCCACAACACTACATAAAGAGAGACACCACAACACTACATAAATAGAGACGCCACAACACTACATAAAGAGAGACACCACAACACTACATAAAGAGAGACACCACAACACTACATAGAGAGAGACACCACAACACTACATAGAGACACCACAACACTACATAAAGAGAGACGCCACAACACTACATAAAGAGAGACACCACAACACTACATAAAGAGAGACGCCACAACACTACATAAAGAGAGACGCCACAACACTACATAAAGAGAGACACCACAACACTACATAAAGAGAGACACCACAACACTACATAGAGAGAGACGCCACAACACTACATAAAGAGAGACGCCAAAACACTACATAAAGAGAGACACCACAACACTACATAAAGAGAGACACCACAACACTACATAAAGAGAGAACGCCACAACACTACATAAAGAGAGACACCACAACACTACATAAAGAGAGACACCACAACACTACATAGAGACACCACAACACTACATAAAGAGAGACGCCACAACACTACATAAAGAGAGACACCACAACACTACATAAAGAGAGACGCCACAACACTACATAAAGAGAGACGCCACAACACTACATAAAGAGAGACACCACAACACTACATAAAGAGAGACACCACAACACTACATAGAGAGAGACGCCACAACACTACATAAAGAGAGACGCCACAACACTACATAAAGAGAGACACCACAACACTACATAAATAGAGACGCCACAACACTACATAAAGAGAGACACCACAACACTACATAGAGAGAGACGCCACAACACTACATAAAGAGAGACGCCACAACACTACATAGAGACACCACAACACTACATATAGAGAGATACGCCACAACACTACATAAAGAGAGACACCACAACACTACATAAAGAGAGACACCACAACACTACATAGAGACACCACAACACTACATAAAGAGAGACGCCACAACACTACATAAAGAGAGACACCACAACACTACATAAAGAGAGACGCCACAACACTACATAAAGAGAGACGCCACAACACTACATAAAGAGAGACACCACAACACTACATAAAGAGAGACACCACAACACTACATAGAGAGAGACGCCACAACACTACATAAAGAGAGACGCCACAACACTACATAAAGAGAGACGCCACAACACTACATAGAGAGACACCACAACACTACATAAAGAGAGACACCACAACACTACATAAAGAGAGACACTACAACACTACATAAAGAGAGACGCCACAACACTACATAAAGAGAGACACCACAACACTACATAAAGAGAGACACCACAACACTACATAAAGAGAGACACCACAACACTACATAAAGAGAGACCTAAGACAACAACACAGCATGGCAGCAACACAACATGACAACAACATGGCAGCAGCACAACATGGTAGCAACATTATTGGGCACAGACAACAGCACAAAGGGCAAGAAGGTAGAGACAACAATACATCACGCGAAGCAGCCACAACTGTCAGTAAGAGTGTCCATGATTGAGTCTTTGAATGAAGAGATGGAGATAAAACTGTCCAGTTTGAGTGTTTTTTTGCAGCTCGTTCCAGTCGCTAGCTGCAGCGAACTGGAAAGAGGAGCGACCCAGGGATGTGTGTGCTTTGGGGACCTTTAACAGAATGTGACTGGCAGAACGGGTGTTGTATGTGGAGGATGAGGGCTGCAGTAGGTATCTCAGATAGGGGGGAGTGAGGCCTAAGAGGCTTTTATAAATAAGCATCAACCAGTGGGTCTTGCGACGGGTATACAGAGATTACCAGTTTACAGAGGAGTATAGAGTGCAGTGATGTGTCCTATAAGGAGCATTGGTGGCAAATCTGATGGCAGAATGGTAAAGAACATCTAGCTGCTCGAGAGCACCCTTACCTGCCAATCTATAAATTACGTCTCCGTAATCTAGCATGGGTAGGATGGTCATCTGAATCAGGGTTAGTTTGGCAGCTGGGGTGAAAGAGGAGCGATTACGATCGAGGAAACCAAGTCTAGATTGACCCTCAGCCTGCAGCTTTGATATGTGCTGAGAGAAGGACAGTGTGCCTGTAACAGGGTTGGTTATGTTTCCACTTGCCTCTAAAGAAATGTGTATTTAATGTTCAAGCACTCTTATTGGGTTGGTTCAATTCGATGACAAAAAAAGGCGTGTTGTGATTGGCCCCGCTTGCAGCTAGGGGGGGAGATGGCGAACGTCAGGTCTCCCCCAGTATGATAATGTGATGCCAGGGGAAGATCACGTTCTGAATACTGTTTTATATTTTTATATTTTACAATGTGTACAAGTTCGCTGTACATTCCTGTATACATGTGTGGGTTTATGGGGCCTGTTAGGGCTTTCTGGGATGTGTGGGTTTATGGTACCTGTTAGGGCTTTCTGGGATGTGTGGGTTTATGGTACCTGTTAGGGCTTTCTGGGATGTGTGGGTTTATGGTACCTGTTAGGGCTTTCTGGGATGTGTGGGTTTATGGTACCTGTTAGGGCTTTCTGGGATGTGTGGGTTTATGGTACCTGTTAGGGCTTTCTGGGATGTGTGGGTTTATGGGGCCTGTTAGGGCTTTCTGGGATGTGTGGGTTTATGGGGCCTGTTAGGGCTTTCTGGGATGTGTGGGTTTATGGTACCTGTTAGGGCTTTCTGGGATGTGTGGGTTTATGGGGCCTGTTAGGGCTTTCTGGGATGTGCTTTGGTATATGATTGCTGTATATAAGTGTGTTACCCAGCATGCAAGGGATTTTACCATCAACAGCCATCAACATCATTCAACCCTGCACAACTAATGTGCTGTTTCCTAGTTAATCACAGATAATAAATAACGATCAACTGGGACCACTGGCTGGGGTGATTTATTTGAACTAAACACGACGCAAGGAGAGTACGATTAACATCTGTCAAGTACCGTCTAGCCGTACTCCCAAGGACTCGTATGAGGTGACTACCTCAAGCTCTAAACCCTCAGAGGTAGTAATCACACCGGTGGGGAGAGGGGCATTCTTCTAACCAAACCACATGACCTTTGTTTTGGAGGTGTTCAGAACAAGGTTAAGGGCAGAGAAAGCTTGTTGGACACTAAGAAAGCTTTGTTGTAGAGCGTTTAACACAAAATCCGGGGAGGGGAGGAGCCAGCTGAGTATAAGACTGTACCATCTGCATATAAATGGATGAAAGAGCTTCCTACTGCCTGAGCTATGTTGTTGATGTAAATTGAGAAGAGCGTGGGGCCTAGGGTGGAGCCTTGGGGTACTCCCTTGGTGACAGGCAGTGGCTGAGACAGCAGATGTTCTGACTTTATACACTGCACTCTTTGAGAGAGGTAGTTAGCAAACCAGGCCAAAGACCCCTCAGAGACACCAATACTCCTTAGCCGACCCACAAGGATGGAACGGTCTACCGTATCAAAAGCTTTGGCCAAGTCGATAAGAATAGCAGCACAACATCGCTTAGAATCAAGGGCAGTGGTGACATCATTTAGCACCTTTAAGGTTGCAGTGACACGTCCATAACCTGAGCGGAAACCAGATTGCATACCAGAGAGAATACTATAGACATCAAGAAAGCCAGTCAGCTGATTATTGACTAGTTTTTCCAACACTTTTGATAAACAGGGCAAAATAGAAATTGTCCTATAATAGTTAGGATGAGCTTGATCTCTCCCTTTAAATAAAGGACGCACCGTGGCTGCCTTCCAAGCACTGGGAACCTCCCCAGAGAGGAGAGACAGGTTAAAAAGGGTCAGAGACAGGCTTGGCGATGATAGGGGCTGCAACCTTAAAGAAGACAGGAGCTAAACCATCTGACCCAGATGTTGTTTTGGGGTCAAGTTTAAGGAGCTCCTTTAGCACATCGGACTCAGTGACCGCCTGCAGGGAGAAACTGTGTAGCGTTTCAGGGGGAAAAGAGGGAGGAGCATCGGGGCTAGTCGCATTAGAAGGGCTGGGAGATGAGGAAATGTTGGACGGGCAATGAAGCGTGGCAGAGTTAAATAGGAATCCTGACTTAATGAAGTGGTGATTAAAGAGCTCAGCCATGTGCTCCTTGTCAGTAACAACCACATCATCAACATTAAGGGATATGGGCAGCTGTGAGGAGGAGGGTTTATTCTCCAGGTCTTTAACTGTTTTCCAGAACTTCTTGGGGTTAGACCCACAGAGAGAGAGAACTGCTCCTTAAAGTATCTAACTTTAGCCTTCTGGATAGCCTGAGAGCACTTATTTCTCATATGCCTGAACGAGAGCCAGTCAGCCTGAGTATGAGTGTGCCGAGCCTTTCGCCAAATGGAATTCTTGAGGTGGTTTAACTCCGTCAGATCACGGTCGAACCAGGGGCGGAACCTGTTTTTAATTCTCATTTTCTTTATGGGGGCGTGTTTGTTAACAACACCACTGGAAATATCAAAAAAAGAAAGTCCAAGCGTCTTCGACAGAGGGGATCAAGCTGATTCTATACCAATTTACAGAGGCCAGGTCATGAAGGAAGGCTTGCTCATTAAAGTTTTTTAGCAAGCGTCTATGACAAATCAGGACAGGTCGTTTCACTGAGCAGCCATTACGAACACAGGCTGTAAAACAGTGATCACTAAGGTCATTACAGAAAACACCAGACTGATATCCATCAGGATTATTTGTGAGGATAACATCAAGGAGAGTAGCCTTTTCTGGGTGTTTGAAGTCATACCTTGTGGGTAATAATATGAGAAAGATTTAGGTGGAGACCTGTGTGGGCTATACTCGGCCTTGTCTCAGGATTGTAAGTTGGTGGTTGAGGATATCCCTCTAGTGGTGCGGGGGCTGTGCTTTGGCAGAGTGGGTGGGGTTATATCCTTCCTGTTTGGCCCTGTCCGGGGTTTCTTCGGATGGGGCCACAGTGTCTCCGGACCGCTCCTGTCTCAGCCTCCAGTATTTATGCTGCAGTAGTTTATGTGTCGGGGGCTGGGGTTAGTTGGTTATACCTGGAGTACTTCTCCTGTCTTATCCAGTGTCCTGTGTGAATTTAAGTATGCTCTCTCTAATTCTCTCATTCTCTCTTCTCTCTGAGAACCTGAGCCCTAGGACCATACGTCAGGACTACCGGGCATGCTGACACCTTGCTGTCCCCAGTCCGCCTGGCCTTGCTGCTATTCCAGTTTCAACTGTTCTGCCCATGCGGTTACGAAACCCCCTACCTGTCCCAGACCTGCTGTTTTCAACTCTTAATGATCGGCTATGAAAAGCCAACTGAGAGACCTGAGCCCTAGGACCATACGCCGGACTACCGGCCGTGGTGACTCCTTGCTGTCCCCAGTCCGCCTGGCCTTGCTGCTATTCCAGTTTCAACTGTTCTGCCTGCGGTTATGGAACCCCTACCTGTCCCAGACCTGCTGTTTTCAACTCTTAATGATCGGCTATGAAAAGCCAACTGAGATTTATTCCTGATTATTATTTGACCATGCTTGTCACTTATGAACATTTTTGAACATCTTGGTATGGTTCTGTTATAATCTCCACCCGGCACAGCCAGAAGAGGACTGGCCACCCCTCATAGCCTGGTTCCTCTCTAGGTTTCTTCCTAGGTTTTGGCCTTTCTAGGGAGTTTTTCCTAGCCACCGTGCTTCTACACCTGCATTACTAGCTGTTTGGGGTTTTAGGCTGGGTTTCTGTACAGCACTTCGAGATATTAGCTGATGTACGAAGGGCTATATAAAAAATAAAATTGATTTAGGGAGTCCCATTGCTTTAGAACTTGGTCAGGTGGTTTAAGCATGTCCCAGTTTAGGTCACCTAGCAGGACAAATTCAGACTTAGTGTAAGGGGCCAGGAGAGAGCTTAGGGCAGGTAGGGTACAGGCCGGTGCTGTGTAAGGGGCCAGGAGATAGTTTAGGGCAGGTAGGGTACAGGCCGGTGCTGTGTAAGGGGCCAGGAGAGAGCTTAGGGCAGGTAGGGTACAGGCCGGTGCTGTGTAAGGGGCCAGGAGATAGTTTAGGGCAGGTAGGGTACAGGCCAGTGCTGTGTAAGGGGCCAGGAGAGAGCTTAGGGCAGGTAGGGTACAGGCCGGTGCTGTGTAAGGGGCCAGGAGATAGTTTAGGGCAGGTAGGGTACAGGTCGGTGCTGTGTAAGGGTCCAGGAGAGAGCTTAGGGCAGGTAGGGTACAGGCCGGTGCTGTGTAAGGGGCCAGGAGAGAGCTTAGGGCAGGTAGGGTACAGGCCGGTGCTGTGTAAGGGGCCAGGAGATAGTTTAGGGCAGGTAGGGTACAGGCCGGTGCTGATGGTGGACGATAACGCCCAGCAACAGTCAACAAAGAGCTATTTGAAAGTTTAATACTTAAAACCAGCAAATCAAATTGTTTGGGGACAGACTTGGTGGAGACAACCGACCACTGAAAGTGTTCCTTGGTAAAGATTGCCACTCCACCACCTTTGGAAGATCTGGCTTGCTGAAAAAGGTTCTAACCAGAAAGGTTAACATCAGTGTTCAAAACACTCTTTCTTAACCACGTCTCAGTAATGACCAACACATCTGGATTGGAGCTGTGAACCCACACTTTCAATTGATCAATTTGAGGTAATAAGCTTCTAGTGTTAACGTGCAGAAAACCCAGAAATCAGAGCACAAGTCAGAATTGGGGCTAGCAGCAGTAGACGGGCCAGGGTGTACATGCACATTTCCAGATATCATCAGCAGTAATACAATCAGGGCACGGCAGAGGACAGGGAGGAGCTCTGCAGTGTTGATTTATTATGACATTTGAATGCGCATCAGATGGTAACAAGATCATATTGTACAGCAATTTCATCTGGTAACATGAATACAAAGCCGGCGAGAGGATGTTAGAAAATAATAGAACAGAGATGTTAGAATAGAATAGAGATGTTAGAATAGAATAGAGATGTTAGAATATAATAGAGATGTTAGAATAGAATAGAGATGTTAGAAAATAATAGAATAGAGATGTTAGAATAGAATAGAGATGTTAGAATAGAATAGAGATGTTAGAATAGAATAGAGATGTTAGAATAGAATAGAGATGTTAGAATAGATAGAATAGAATAGAATAGAATAGAGATGTTAGAATAGAATAGAGATGTTAGAATAGAATAGAGATGTTAGAATAGAATAGAGATGTTAGAATAGAGATGTTAGAATAGAACAGAGATGTTAGAATAGAATAGAGATGTTAAAATAGAATAGAGATGTTAGAATATAATAAAATAGAGATGTTAGAATAGAATAGAGATGTTAGAACAGAATAGAGATGCTAGAATAGAATAGAGATGTTAGAATAGAATAGAGATGTTAGAATATAATAGAGTTGTTAGAATAGAGATGTTAGAATAGAATAGAGATGTTAGAATAGAATAGAGATGATAGAATAGAGATGTTAGAATAGAATAGAGATGATAGAATAGAATAGAGATGTTAGAATAGAATAGAGATGTTAGAATAGAATAGAGATGTTAATCAAATCAAATCAAATTTTATTGGTCACATGCGCCGAATACAACAGGTGCAGACATTACAGTGAAATGCTTACTTACAGCCCTTAACCAACAGTGCATTTATTTTAAACAAAAAAAGTAAGAATAAAACAACAACAAAAAAAGTGTTGAGAAAAAAAGAGCAGAAGTTAAATAAAATAGCAGTAGGGAGGCTATATATACAGGGGGGTACCGTTGCAGAGTCAATGTGCGGGGGCACCGGCTAGTTGAGGTAGTTGAGGTAATATGTACATGTGGGTAGAGTTAAAGTGACTATGCATAAATACTTAACAGAGTAGCAGCAGCGTAAAAAGGATGGGGTGGGGGGGCAGTGCAAATAGTCCGGGTAGCCATGATTAGCTGTTCAGGAGTCTTATGGCTTGGGGGTAGAAGCTGTTGAGAAGTCTTTTGGACCTAGACTTGGCACTCCGGTACCGCTTGGCGTGCGGTAGCAGAGAGAACAGTCTGTGACTAGGGTGGCTGGAGTCTTTGACAATTTTGAGGGCCTTCCTCTGACACCGCCTGGTATAGAGGTCCTGGATGGCAGGAAGCTTTGCCCCAGTGATGTACTGGGCCGTACGCACTACCCTCTGTAGTGCCTTGCGGTCAGAGGCCAAGCAGTTGCCATACCAGGCGGTGATGCAACCAGTCAGGATGCTCTCGATGGTGCAGCTGTAGAATTTTTTGAGGATCTGAGGACCCATGCCAAATCTTTTTAGTCTCCTGAGGGGGAATAGGCTTTGTCGTGCCCTCTTCACGACTGTCTTGGTGTGTTTGGACCATGATAGTTTGTTGGTGATGTGGACACCAAGGAACTTGAAGCTCTCAACCTGTTCCACTACAGCCCCGTCGATGAGAATGGGGGCGTGCTCAGTCCTCTTTTTTTTCCTGTAGTCCACAATCTTCTCCTTTGTCTTGGTCACGTTGAGGGAGAGGTTGTTGTCCTGGCACCACACGGCCAGATCTCTGACCTCCTCCCTATAGGCTGTCTCATCGTTGTCGGTGATCAGGCCTACCACTGTTGTGTCGTCGGCAAACTTAATGATGGTGTTGGAGTCGTGCCGGGCCATGCAGTCATGGGTGAACAGAGAGTACAGGAGGGGACTGAGCATGCACCCCCTGAGGGGCCCCCCGTGTTGAGGATCAGTGTGGCAGATGTGTTGTTACCTACCCTTACCACCTGGGGGCGGCCCGTCAGGAAGTCCAGGATCCAGTTGCAGAGGGAGGTGTTTAGTCCCAGGATCCTTAGCTTAGTGATGAGCTTAGAGGGCACTATGGTGTTGAATGCTGAGCTGTAGTCAATGAATAGCATTCTCACGTAGGTGTTCCTCTTGTCCAGGTGGGAAAGGGCAGTGTGGAGTGCGATAGAGATTGCATCATCTGTGGATCTGTTGGGGCGGTATGCAAATTGGAGTGGGTCTAGGGTTTCTGGGATTATGCTGTTGATGTGAGCCATGACCAGTCTTTCAAAGCACTTCATGGCTACAGACGTCAGTGCTACGGGTCGGTAGTCATTTAGGCAGGTTATCTTAGAGTTCTTGGGCACGGGGACTATGGTGGTCTGCTTGAAACATGTTGGTATTACAGACTCAGTCAGGGACATGTTGAAAATGTCAGTGAAGACACTTTGCCAGTTGGTCAGCACATGCTCGGAGTACACGTCCTGGTAATCCGTCTGGCCCTGCGGCCTTGTGAATGTTGACCTGCTTAAAAGTCTTACTCACATCGGCTACGGAGAGCGTGATCACATAGTCATCCGGAACAGCTGGTGCTCTCATGCATGCTTCAGTGTTGCTTGCCTCGAGCGAGCATAGAAGTGGTTTAGCTCGTCTGGTAGGCTTGTGTCACTGGGCAGCTCGCGGCTGTGCTTCCCTTTTGTAGTCTGTAATAGTTTTCAAGCCCTGCCACATCCGACGAGCATCAGAGCCAGTGTAGTATGATTCAATCTTAGACCTGTATTGACTCTTTGCCTGTTTGATGGTTCGTCGGAGGTCATAGCGGGATTTCTTATAAGCGTCCGGGTTAGAGTCCCGTTCCTTGAAAGCGGCAGCTCTACCCTTTAGCTCAGTGCGGATGTTTCCTGTAATCCATGGCTTCTGGTTGGGGTATGTACGTACGGTCACTGTGGGGACGACATCATCGATGCACTTATTGATGAAGCCAGTGACTGATGTGGTGTACTCCTCAATGCTGTCTGAAGAATCCCGGAACATGTTCCAGTCTGTGCTAGCAAAACAGAATAGAATAGAATAGAGATGTTAGAATAGAATAGAGATGTTAGAATAGAATAGAGATGTTAGAACAGAATAGAATAGAGATGTTAGAATAGAATAGAGATGTTAGAACAGAATAGAGATGTTAGAATAGAATAGAGATGTTAGAATAGAATAGAGATGTTAGAATAGAATAGAATAGAGATGTTAGAATATAATAGAGATGTTAGAACAGAATAGAGATGTTAGAATAGAATAGAGATGTTAGAATATAATAGAGATGTTAGAATAGAATATAATAGAGATGTTAGAATAGAATAGAATAGAGATGTTAGAATAGAATAGAGATGTTAGAATAGAATAGAGATGTTAGAATAGGGAGGCCAACTAATAGTCTGTGTAACTAATAGAGAGTCAGAGTCGCGAGTGTGGGAACAAACATTGTCTGTCCCACGGTTGGGTAACAAGCAAGTTCATAGTCAACAGCACTCAGGAGTCATGAGGCAAATAGCATAAAGCACAAGAAAAATATATAACGACTTGGGGCTAGCCATCGTAAGTTCAGAGTCACTCGTCCCAACAGAGCGTGTGTGCTGGAGGCGAGCGAAAGCTCGGGAGAGAAGGGGGAGACAGGGGGAGAGAGGGGGAGACAGGGGGAGACAGGCCAGGGCAGACGGTGAACAGATTGCCAGGTGGAATCCAAGCAGCAGTGCAGCAGGCAATGGGAGCAGGTGTCACACCCACTTGGGAGAAACGTTTTTCTGGAAGCTGAGTAGGAGAGGAGGCGTTCAACCATACAGGGGCGTGGTGGAGCAGACAGGGGCGTGGTGGAGCAGACGGGGGCGTGGTGGAGCAGACGGGGGCGTGGTGGAGCAGACGGGGGCGTGGTGGAGCAGACGGGGGCGTGGTGGAGCAGACAGGGGCGTGGTGGAGCAGATAAAAATGTCCGAAGAGAAAAGCTTGTTGAAAAACCGTGGTACAATTGCCTTGAGTTTCGATATGCCAGACATTCGGGCCATCAAACATCAATTGCTGGCGAACGACTTCCTGAGATGTGGATATTCCAAGGTGCGTTCACATGAGTCTTCTTCACCTGGGGATCGTCTGAAGAGGGGGGAGGGGGTTCTGAGGAGGATTTCTGTCTGTAATAAAGCACTTTTTTGTGGGGAGGAAATCATTCTGATTGGCTGGGCCTGGCAAAACCCATTGGGTGGACCTGACTCCCCAGTGAGTGGGCCTATGCCCTTCCAGGCCCACCCATGGCTGCGCCTCTGCCCAGTCATGTGGAATCCATAGACTAGGGCCTAATGAATTTATTTCAATGGACTGATTTCCTTCTTTGAACTGTGACTCAGTAACATGTTTTGAAATTGTTCTGTTGCATTTCTATTTTTGTTCAGTATACATTCCATTGCATGAACCACATCCGTTAACACCATTTGAATGAACACACACTACATCACCATAGACGCAGTAAAGGAGTCAACGGAACGCCGACGTTCCATTGACCAGACTGGCGCACATTCAACCAATCTGATCGAACAAAGACGGAACGCCGACGTTCCATTGACCAGACTGGCGCACATTCAACCAATCTGATCGAACAAAGACGGAACGCCGACGTTCCATTGACCAGACTGGCGCACATTCAACCAATCTGATCGAACACCGACGTTCCATTGACCAGACTGGCGCACATTCAACCAATCTGATCGAACAAAGACGGAACGCCGACGTTCCATTGGCCAGACTGGCGCACATTCAACCAATCTGATCGAACAAAGACGGAACGCCGACGTTCCATTGGCCAGACTGGCGCACATTCAACCAATCTGATAGAACAAAGTAGATATTTGTAAAATCCGTTGTGATTTATATATATATAGTAACAAGCCCACAACGTGGTCACTAAAGTCCGATGTGGATATATCTGGCTGTTTTTCGCTGCATAACATGTAGAAGTGGTCCCTTTTCAAGTTTAGAAGAAGTGGCTGCTAAATGCTAACTCCTGTATACGCTGGTTAGCATAGCTAGCATACAGAAATCAGTGTCGGTAGTCAAAGTCATTTTTAACTGTAATGCAGTTGATTGGTAATGGTGACGTGGACTTGTTGGGGTTGTCATCCATGCAAGCATTTTACTCTGGTTTTTACCTCAACATAGTGTGAAATACACATGTAAACAGCAGCCTAAATGGAGGCAATGAGTCAACTCGGGATCTTTCCCCCCCACACGTTTCCATGACAATTCCATTGTTTTGGTCAAGTTCGATTGACATCTTTACTGCATCTATGGAAATGATTGCATCACAATACCATGCAGCTATTGCGAGTGTACCCATGAGTTTACTAGTCAAATTAACAAGGTTAGAGGTTCCAAGCCTGTTCTATTCATTCTATTTCTATGTGTGCTGCTGCTGCATTGTGGGGGGGGGGGGGCGTTGCCTAGCAGTGGGGTGTATTTAGGGCTGTTACGGTGACCGTATTACTGCCACACCGGCGGTCACGAGTCATGAAGGCAGTCAAATTCCACATGACCGTTTAGTCACGGTAACTAGGCTTCTCCAAGCTCTGATGCTGCTGCTGGTCATTAGTAGCCTACCCAACTTGCTAACTGCCTGGTACTCAGCACTCTATTGTCCCTCTAATCACTCTGACATCAATGCAAATGTTATTGGAAAATCTAATCAAACAATTAATGAGAGCCCATGAGCTCATGTTGTGCAGCATTTCTATAGGCTATGCAGTTGCGGGAGAAAACAGAGTGATGGCCGCTATTAAAAAGAGGAGGATCCCATCAGCTTTCTATAGGCTAGGCCTACTATATTTATTTCTCAACTTTCCTAATATTAAGCGCATTGCTTATATTTACAACAGGAGTATAGCCTACCTGGCTGGCATGAAAATAAACCACAGAGAAAAGCGGTCCTCCATTCGCTATTTAAGTGCATAAATGACATGTATTTTTTCACACTGTCCCTGTTGATACAAGTGCATGATAATGGTCCATTCTAAATCAAAACAAATGTCACACATATTATTTAGTATATGTAAAGACAATATGAAATCAAGAATAGTCTGATGGGTGACAATATTAGCCTATCACTTGTGAATGATATATTATCCCTTGTGAATGATATATTATCCCTTGTGAATGATATATTATCCCTTGTGAATGATATATTATCCCTTGTGAATGATATATTATCCCTTGTGAATGATGCCTAAAAATGTATGCACACATGACTGTAAGTCGCTTTGGATAAAAGCGTCTGCTAAATGGCATATTATTATTATTATTATTATTATTATGCCCAGCATAAGATACAGTTCAACAGTGAGAGACGGAATCTAAAACAAAAATCCAGAAAATCACATTGTATGATTTTTAAGTAATTAATTTGCATTTTATTGCATGACATAAGTATTTGATACATCAGAAAAGCAGAACTTAATATTTGGTACAGAAACCTTTGTTTGCAATTACAGAGATTGTACGTTTCCTGTAGGTCTTGACCAGGTTTGCACACACTGCAGCAGGGATTTTGGCCCACTCCTCTATACAGACCTTCTCCAGATCCTTCAGGTTTCGGTGCTGTCGCTGGGCAATACGGACTTTCAGCTCCCTCCAAAGATTTTCTATTGGGTTCAGGTCTGGAGACTGGCTAGGCCACTCCAGGACCTTGAGATGCTTCTTACGGAGCCACTCCTTAGTTGCCCTGGCTGTGTGTTTCGGGTCGTTGTCATGCTGAAAGACCCAGCCACGACCCATCTTCAGTGCTCTTACTGAGGGAAGGAGGTTGTTGGCCAAGATCTCGCAATACATGGCCCCATACATCCTCCCCCTAAATATGGTGCAGTCGTCCTCCCCTTTGCAGAAAAGCATCCCCAAAGAATGATGTTTCCACCTCCATGCTTCACGGTTGGGATGGTGTTCTTGGGGTTGTACTCATCCTTCTTCTTCCTCCAAACACGGCGAGTGGAGTTTAGACCAAAAAGCTCTATTTTTGTCTCATCAGACCACATGACCTTCTCCCATTCCTCCTCTGGATCATCCAGATGGTCATTGGCAAACTTCAGACGGGCCTGGACATTCGCTGGCTTGAGCAGGGGGACCTTGCGTGCGCTGCAGGATTTTAATCCATGACGGCGTAGTGTGTTGCTAATGGTTTTCTTTGAGACTGTGGTCCCAGCTCTCTTCAGGTCATTGACCAGGTCCTGCCGTGTAGTTCTGGGATGATCCCTCACCTTCCTCATGATCATTGATGCCCCACGAGGTGAGATCTTGCATGGAGCCCCAGACCGAGTGTGATTGACCGTCATCTTGAACTTCTTCCATTTTCTAATAATTGCGCCAACAGTTGTTGCCTTCTCACCAAGCTGCTTGCCTATTGTCCTGTAGCCCAACCCAGCCTTGTGCAGGTCTACAATTTTATCCCTGATGTCCTTACACAGCTCTCTGGTCTTGGCCATTGTGGAGGTTGGAGTCTGTTTGATTGAGTCTGTGGACAGGTGTCTTTTATACAGGTAACAAGTTCAAACAGGTGCAGTTAATACAGGTAATGAGTGGAGAACAGGAGGGCTTCTTAAAGAAAAACTAACAGGTCTGTGAGAGCCGGAATTCTTACTGGTTGGTAGGTGATCAAATACTTATGTCATGCAATAAAATGCAAATTAATTACTTAAAAATCATACAATGTGATTTTCTGGATTTTTGTTTTAGATTCCGTCTCTCACAGTTGAAGTGTACCTATGATAAAAATTACAGACCTCTACATGCTTTGTAAGTAGGAAAACCTGCAAAATCGGCAGTGTATCAAATACTTGTTCTCCCCACTGTATGTATGCATTTAGACTCTGCCTGTATGTATGCATTTAGACTCTGCCTTTATGTATGCATTTAGACTCTGCCTGTATGTATGCATTTAGACTCTGCCTATATGTATGCATTTAGACTCTGCCTATATGTATGCATTTAGACTCTGCCTATATGTATGCATTTAGACTCTGCCTTTATGAATGCATTTAGACTCTGCCTGTATGTATGCATTTAGACTCTGCCTATATGTATGCATTTAGACTCTGCCTATATGTATGCATTTAGACTCTGCCTTTATGTATGCATTTAGACTCTGCCTGTATGTATGCATTTAGACTCTTCCTATATGTATGCATTTAGACTCTGCCTTTATGTATGCATTTAGACTCTGCCTTTATGTATGCATTTAGACTCTGCCTTTATGTATGCATTTAGACTCTGCCTGTATGTATGCATTTAGACTCTGCCTATATGTATGCATTTAGACTCTGCCTATATGTATGCATTTAGACTCTGCCTGTATGTATGCATTTAGACTCTGCCTATATGTATGCATTTAGATTCTGCCTATATGTATGCATTTAGACTCTGCCTGTATGTATGCATTTAGACTCTGCCTTTATGTATGCATTTAGACTCTGCCTTTATGTATGCATTTAGACTCTGCCTATATGTATGCATTTAGACTCTGCCTATATGTATGCATTTAGACTCTGCCTATATGTATGCATTTAGACTCTGCCTGTATGTATGCATTTAGACTCTGCCTATATGTATGCATTTAGACTCTGCCTATATGTATGCATTTAGACTCTGCCTGTATGTATGCATTTAGACTCTGCCTTTATGTATGCATTTAGACTCTGCCTGTATGTATGCATTTAGACTCTGCCTTTATGTATGCATTTAGACTCTGCCTGTATGTATGCATTTAGACTCTGCCTATATGTATGCATTTAGACTCTGCCTATATGTATGCATTTAGACTCTGCCTGTATGTATGCATTTAGACTCTGCCTGTATGTATGCATTTAGACTCTGCCTGTATGTATGCATTTAGACTCTGCCTTTATGTATGCATTTAGACTCTGCCTATATGTATGCATTTAGACTCTGCCTATATGAATGCATGTGCGTGTGTATGTGTGTATGTACACAGGTGAGTCACCTGCCCTCGGGCATCGGAACATTCAGGGGGAACTCCTGTGTATCGGAATTCTGCCCTTCCCATTCCCACCTGACGGCGCGCTGCAGGGGAGGAGGGGGCTGAGCGCTGCAGGGGAGGAGGGGGCTGAGCGCTGCAGGGGAGGAGGGGGCTGAGCGCTGCAGGGGAGGAGGGGGCTGAGCGCTGCAGGGGGAGGAGGGGGCGGAGCGCTGCAGGGGGGGAGGGGGCTGAGCGCTGCAGGGGGAGGAGGGGGCGGAGCGCTGCGGGGAGGAGAGGGCGGAGTGCTGCGGGGAGGAGAGGGCGGAGCGCTGCAGGGGAGGAGGGGCGGAGAGCTGCAGAGGAGGAGGGGCTGAGCGCTGCAGGGGAGGAGGGGCGGAGCGCTGCAGGGGGAGGAGAGGGCGGAGCGCTGCAGGGGAGGAGGGGGCTGAGCGCTGCAGGGGAGGAGGGGCGGAGCGCTGCAGGGGAGGAGGGGCGGAGCGCTGCAGGGGAGGAGGGGGCGGAGCGCTGCAGGCGGGGAGGGGGCTGAGCGCTGCAGGGGGAGGAGGGGGCGGAGTGCTGCAGGGGAGGAGGGGGCTGAGCGCTGCAGGGGAGGAGGGGGCTGAGCGCTGCAGGGGAGGAGGGCGGAGCGCTGCAGGGGAGGAGGGGGCTGAGCGCTGCAGGGGGAGGAGGGGGCTGAGCGCCACAGTGGAGGAGGGGGCGGAGCGCCGCAGGGGAGGAGGGGGAGGAGGGGGCGGAAGTCAGAACTCTGTAGAACTTTGCTGAGCACCCTAATTCCTAAGGACTGGAGCTGTTTCAGCACTAGGGAGGGGTGGGTATAGTAGTCGGAGGTTGTGGAAATAGAAGTACAGTTCCACCTTCCAGTAGATCTTCATGGAACACATGGAACACTATGAACCAACCCAGCAAACCAAAATTGGTTCTGTGAAAAGTTCCCAGAACATTTGTTAGGTCACGACAAATGTTCTCAAAACACAAAAACTGTCCAGGGTGGGGATTAATATCGAATGTTTGTATAAAACATTCGCCTGATGTTGCAAGAACATTCCTATATCACATTTAATCTGTTCTTTAAAAGGTTCCCAGAATGTTTCATTAGGTTGTGGGAACCGTCTGGTGAGAACAATGTGGGGACATCACAAAAGATATGTTCCCAAAACACAAAAACAGTTGTGTGGATGATTCTACAATGTTTATTCTAGGGTGCAAAAAAACATTCACCTGATGTTACAAGAATGTTCCCAGAATACATTTCATCTGTTCTTTAAAGGTTTTCAGAATGTTTCATTAGGTTGTGGGAACATCATGTGGACATGACAAGAGATATGTTCCCAAAACACAACAACTGTCCAGTTGTTCTGATTATTACAATGTTTGTATTAGGTTGCAAAAAAAAACATTTGCCTGATGTTGCGAGAACATTCCCACAACACATTTTCTATGTTCTTTAAAAGTTCCTAAAATATTTATTTCCTTGTGATCTAGGATCACTTTTGCTTTTCAGGTCATGAAAAATAGGAAAGTAGGAATTATATCGGGTGCGTTTTTAAAAAGTTGAACAGTCAATTTATACACTGTTTTATTTTTTTTATAGTTAGTCTAAATTCTGCATTTCTGACTGGATTTATAAATCTGGACTAAATAAAGACATCCTCTCTTGTAGTAGAGTGTATCTGAGCCTCAATTAAAACATTTTTGGTTGAACAATATGGGATTGAACCTGTAATCTTCAGATCTGCAGCCAGATCTTTAACCCTCTGCACCAGGGGATAGTTGTGACCTTGTAGGCTTTCAGTCAAATATGGTCAACACAGAACACAATTCAAATCAAATTTTATTGGTTGCGCACACATATTTTGCAGATGTTATCGCAGGTGCAGCAAAATGCAATTTCTGAGTTATTAAAATGTTCCCATCCTCTTCATATGCAGTACTTAATCTTGTGTTGAAAGTCTTATGAAATGGGATTTTGAAATTGAGAAAAGGTCAAATTGTTTTCTTAATTAGTTTGAAGGTTTCTGGGGAACATTTTAATAACGTAGAAATTGTGTTCTGATATTTAAGAATCGGAAAGAAACATCATGGGGATGTATTCCAATTCCAATCCAATGTATATTATTATTATAAAGCGGGAATCCGCAGGTCGTGGGCGATGTGGTCTAAGCCCTACGCCGCCCCACTTCTTGTGTTTTCACTTTGAACGAACACCAGGAGGTTGAGCCCTGAGCCGGCCTTCTGGGCAAGGTGTGTCTTTGCGTTAAATCTCGCCTACTCAAATGACCCTGCTGCCATGGCCCCGGAGGAGAAGTGAAAGTCACTTGCTAGCTAACGTTACAACCGCCAGAAACAAACTCAGAGCAAACGAAGCCAACAAGCTAGCCAACTTGTTTGCAGACTGTAGCAGGGACAAAAGAAACAAGCATCATTCTCGGTTCTTGGATCTGAATCAACTCGACCCCAAAAAGGACAAAGAAGAGAGAAAAAGATTGATCATGACCAGAAACTGGATAAACATTGGAATTAATTTAGAATGGTGGAAGAGTGACGCCGAAATGGCCACCGTTCTCATGCACTGATAGGTAAGTGTTGGGTTGAGTTTTTAGCTTACTAGCTATGTTAGCTGCTAACCTTAATGTGTTCAATGTCCAAGCTAGCTAACATGGATACTTAGCTAGCTAACATCTTCTGAATTCTGACTGTTTTGTACTCAAAGGAATATAACGATAGAATCATCTAGCTACACTGCATAAACTCCACCAGATAACCAAAGCCTTTCTTTCCACTAGCTAACATTAGCTAGTTAAAGCTAGATATGCAGGTTGTTGACATGATAGCGTTAGTGTGTTTGGTTTCTAGACGATAATGCTAGCTAACTAGGTGGCCGACAGCATTTTCGGCCCAGGACCACCCCAAAAAAGCATCTAGCAATAACATGTGGTACAGTAACATCACACAAACATGTATTTGTCTGGGAGATACTGGTGGAGACCGTCTGATTTAGAGGGAACTTGAGGTTATATAAGTTGTGGTTGTTCAAACCCCGACACCGAAAGAGAGGTAAGAAAGGCTGTATGCATTTTGTGTTATGCTTTGTGATTCAGTAAGTACTTTGTCGGTAATCGACCAAAATAGTTAGTTAGCTATGTTTTCCTGTTCAGCACATTGCCTGCCTGTATACAGCATTGATTCCTACCTAGTGTTAACTAACCCACCAGGACGACTGAATGAATATCCAGCGTGGGTCAGTCTAGTAAACAATGTCTCATCTGAATGACAAAATTGGGGATATTCCAGATGATGTTATCAAAATCAACGTTTGTTTGAGATATGCACAGGATACAGTGGGGTGTATACGGGAATATGACATTGCATTGTACCGTGTACTATTGAAGTAACGATTTGTTTTGTGTTTTCCCACACAGCGCCAACAACCCCCACAGACTCAGACTCCCGCCAGCAACCAAGCAATAGTTTCTTCAGGAACATCAGAGGGCTTGGTAGGAAGCTGTTGTTCATACAGAATGGCAGACATTATGCTCCTTACAAGTATTTAAGTTTCCTGATGAAACTTGAGAAATGAATATATAATTATATTGAGTTAGAATGTTACAGTGGCTTGCGAAAATATTCACCCCCATTGGCATTTTTCCTATTTTATTTCCTTACACCCTGGAATTAAAATGGATTTCTGGAGGTTTGTATCATTTGATTTACACAACATGCCTACCACTTTGAAGATGCAAAATATTTGTTATTGTGAAACAAACAAGAAATAAGACAAAAAAACAGAAAACTTGAGTTGCATAACTATTCACCCCCCCCAAAGTCAATTCTTTGTAGAGCCACCTTTTGCAGCAATTACAGCTGCAAGTCTCTTGGGGTATGTCTCTATAAGCTTGGCACATCTAGCCACTGGGATTTTTTTTGCCCATTCTTCAAAGCAAAACTGCTCCAGCTCCTTCAAGTTGGATGGGTTCCGCTGGTGTACAGCAATCTTTAAGTGATACCACAGATTCTCAATTGGATTGAGGTCTGGGCTTTGACTAGGCCATTCCAAGACATTTCAATGTTTCCCCTTAAACCACTCAAGTGTTGCTTTAGCAGTATGCTTAGGGTCATTGTCCTGCTGGAAGGTGAACTTCCATCCCAGTCTCAAATCTCTGGAAGAATTAAACAGGTTTCCCTCAAGAATTTCCCTGTATTTAGTGCCATCCATCATTCCTTCAATTCTGACCAGTTTCCCAGTCCCTGCCGATGGAAAAACATCCCCACAGCATGATGCTGCCACCACCATGCTTCACTGTGGGGTGGTGTTCTCGTGGTGATAAGAGGTGTTGGGTTTGCGCCAGACATAGCATTTTCCTTGATGGCCAAAAAGCTAAATTTTAGTCTTATCTGACCAGAGTACCTTCTTCCATATGTTTGGGAGGTCACCCACATGCCTTTTGGCGAACACCAAATGTGTTTGCTTATTTGTTTCTTTAAGCAATGGCTTTTTTCTGGCCACTCTTCCGTAAAGCCCAGCTCTGTGGATTGTACGGCTTAAAGTGGTCCTATGGACAGATGCTCCAATCTCCGCTGTGGAGCTTTGCAGCTCCTTTAGGGTTATCTTTGGTCTCTTTGTTGCCTCTCTGATTAATGCCCTCCTTGCCTGGTCCGTGAGTTTTGGTGGGCGGCCCTCTCTTGGCAGGTTTGTTGTGGTGCCATATTCTTTCAATTTTTTTAAATAATGGATTTAATGGTGCTCCATGGGATGTTCAAAGTTTCTGATATTTTTTTATAACCCAACCCTGATCTGTACTTCTCCACAACTTTGTCCCTGACCTGTTTGGAGATCTCCTTGGTCTTCATGGTGCCGCTTGCTTGGTGGTGCCCCTTGCTTAGTGGTGTTGCAGACTCTGGGGCCTTTCAGAACAGGTGTATATATACTGAGATCATGTGACAGATCATGTGACACTTAGATTGCACACAGGTGGACTTTATTTAACTAATTATGTGACTTCTGAAAGTAATCAGTTGCACCAGATCTTATTTAGGGACTTCATAGCAAAGGGGGTGAATACATATGCACGCACCACTTTTCCGTTATTTATTTTTTTGAATTTTTTGAAACAAGTTATTTTTTTCATTTCACTTTTTGTGTAATGTCCATTACATGAAATCCAAATAAAAATAAATTTAAATGACAGGTTGTAATGCAACAAAATAGGAAAAACGCCAAGGGGGATGAATACTTTTGCAAGGCATTGTACCTACCTCCTCTCTCTCAGGTGAGACCATGGCCAGTATATTACCTACCTCCTCTCTCCTCTCCCAGTATATTACCTACCTCCTCTCTCCCAGTATATTACCTACCTCCTCTCTCCCAGTATATTACCTACCTCCTCTCTCCCAGTATATTACCTACCTCCTCTCTCCTCTCCCAGTATATTACCTACCTCCTCTCTCCCAGTATATTACCTACCCCCTCTCTCCCAGTATATTACCTACCTCCTCTCTCCCAGTATATTACCTACCTCCTCTCTCCCAGTATATTACCTACCTCCTCTCTCCCAGTATATTACCTACCTCCTCTCTCCCTCTCCCAGTATATTACCTACCTCCTCTCTCCCAGTATATTACCTACCTCCTCTCTCCCCAGTATATTACCTACCTCCTCTCTCCTCTCCCAGTATATTACCTACCTCCTCTCTCCCAGTATATTACCTACCTCCTCTCTCCCAGTATATTACCTACCTCCTCTCTCCCAGTATATTACCTACCTCCTCTCTCCCAGTATATTACCTACCTCCTCTCTCCAGTATATTACCTACCTCCTCTCTCCCAGTATATTACCTACCTCCTCTCTCCCAGTATATTACCTACCTCCTCTCTCCCAGTATATTACCTACCTCCTCTCTCCCAGTATATTACCTACCTCCTCTCTCCCAGTATATTACCTACCTCCTCTCCCAGTATATTACCTACCTCCTCTCCCAGTATATTACCTACCTCCTCTCTCCCAGTATATTACCTACCTCCTCTCTCCCAGTATATTACCTACCTCCTCTCTCCCAGTATATTACCTACCTCCTCTCTCCCAGTATATTACCTACCTCCTCTCTCCCAGTATATTACCTACCTCCTCTCTCCCAGTATATTACCTACCTCCTCTCTCCCAGTATATTACCTACCTCCTCTCTCCCAGTATATTACCTACCTCCTCTCTCCTCTCCCAGTATATTACCTACCTCCTCTCTCCCAGTATATTACCTACCTCTCTCCTCTCCCAGTATATTACCTACCTCCTCTCTCCCAGTATATTACCTACCCCCCTTTCTCCCAGTATATTACCTACCTCCTCTCTCCCAGTATATTACCTACCTCCTCTCTCCCCCAGTATATTACCTACCTCCTCTCTCCCAGTATATTACCTACCTCCTCTCTCCTCTCCCAGTATATTACCTACCTCCCTCTCTCCCAGTATATTACCTACCCTCCTCTCTCCCAGTATATTGCCTACCTCCTCTCTCCCAGTATATTACCTACCCTCTCTCTCCCAGTATATTACCTACCTCCTCTCTCCCAGTATATTACCTACCTCCTCTCTCCCAGTATATTACCTACCTCCTCTCTCCCAGTATATTACCTACCTCCTCTCTCCCAGTATATTACCTACCTCCTCTCTCCCCAGTATATTACCTACCTCCTCTCTCCCAGTATATTACCTACCTCCTCTCTCCCAGTATATTACCCTACCTCCTCTCTCCCAGTATATTACCTACCTCCTCTCTCCCAGTATATTACCTACCTCCTCTCTCCCAGTATATTACCTACCTCCTCTCTCCCAGTATATTACCTACCTCCTCTCTCCCAGTATATTACCTACCTCCTCTCTCCCAGTATATTACCTACCTCCTCTCTCCCAGTATATTACCTACCTCCTCTCCCAGTATATTACCTACCTCCTCTCTCCCAGTATATTACCTACCTCCTCTCTCCCAGTATATTACCTACCTCCTCTCTCCCAGTATATTACCTACCTCCTCTCTCCCAGTATATTACCTACCTCCTCTCTCCCAGTATATTACCTACCTCCTCTCTCCCAGTATATTACCTACCTCCTCTCTCCCAGTATATTACCTACCTCCTCTCTCCCAGTATATTACCTACCTCCTCTCTCCCAGTATATTACCTACCTCCTCTCCCCAGTATATTACCTACCTCCTCTCTCCCAGTATATTACCTACCTCCTCTCTCCCAGTATATTACCTACCTCCTCTCTCCCAGTATATTACCTACCTCCTCTCTCCCAGTATATTACCTACCTCCTCTCTCCCAGTATATTACCTACCTCCTCTCTCCCAGTATATTACCTACCTCCTCTCTCCCAGTATATTACCTACCTCCTCTCTCCCAGTATATTACCTACCTCCTCTCTCCCAGTATATTACCTACCTCCTCTCTCCCAGTATATTACCTACCTCCTCTCTCCCAGTATATTACCTACCTCCTCTCTCCCAGTATATTACCTACCTCCTCTCTCCCAGTATATTACCTACCTCCTCTCCTCCCAGTATATTACCTACCTCCTCTCTCCCAGTATATTACCTACCTCCTCTCTCCCAGTATATTACCTACCTCCTCTCTCCCAGTATATTACCTACCTCCTCTCTCCCAGTATATTACCTACCTCTCTCCCAGTATATTACCTACCTCCTCTCTCCCAGTATATTACCTACCTCCTCTCTCCCAGTATATTACCTACCTCCTCTCTCCCAGTATATTACCTACCTCCTCTCTCCCAGTATATTACCTACCTCCACCCTCCTCTCCCAGTATATTACCTACCTCCTCTCTCCCAGTATATTACCTACCTCCTCTCTCCCCAGTATATTACCTACCTCCTCTCTCCCAGTATATACCTACCTCCTCTCTCTCTCCCAGTATATTACCTACCTCCTCTCTCCCAGTATATTACCTACCTCCTCTCTCCCAGTATATTACCTACCTCCTCTCTCTCCCAGTATATTACCTACCTCCTCTCTCCCAGTATATTACCTACCTCCTCTCTCCCAGTATATTACCTACCTCCTCTCCCCAGTATATTACCTACCTCCTCTCTCCCAGTATATTACCTACCTCCTCTCCCAGTATATTACCTACCTCCTCTCTCCCAGTATATTACCTACTCTCCTCTCTCCCAGTATATTACCACTACCTCCTCTCTCCCAGTATATTACCTACCTCCTCTCTCCCAGTATATTACCTACCTCCTCTCTCCCAGTATATACCTACCTCCTCTCCCAGTATATTACCTACCTCCTCTCTCCCAGTATATTACCTACCTCCTCCTCCCCAGTATATTACCTACCTCCCTCCCAGTATATACCTACCTCCTCTCCCCAGTATATTACCTACCTCCTCTCTCCCAGTATATTACCTACCTCCTCTCTCCCAGTATATTACCTCACCTCCCTCCCAGTATATTACCTACCTCCTCTCACCTTCCCAGTATATTACCCTACCTCCCTCTCCCAGTATATTACCTACTCCTCCTCCTCCCAGTATATTACCTACCTCCTCTCCCAGTATATTACCTACCTCCTCTCTCCCAGTATATTACCTACCTCCTCTCTCCCAGTATATTACCTACCTCCTCTCCCAGTATATTACCTACCTCCTCTCTCCCAGTATATTACCTACCTCCTCTCTCCCAGTATATTATCTACCCCCTCTCTCCCAGTATATTACCTACCTCCTCTCTCCCAGTATATTACCTACCTCCTCTCTCCCAGTATATTACCTACCTCCTCTCTCCCAGTATATTACCTACCTCCTCTCTCCCAGTATATTACCTACCTCCTCTCTCCCAGTATATTACCTACCTCCTCTCTCCCAGTATACATTACCTATCTCTCTCTCCCAGTATATTACCCTACCTCCTCTCTCCTCTCCCAGTATATTACCTACCTCCTCTCTCCCAGTATATTACCACCCCCTCTCTCCCAGTATATTACCTACCTCCTCTCTCCCAGTATATTACCTACCTCCTCTCTCCCAGTATATTACCTACCTCCTCTCTCCCAGTATATTACCTACCTCCTCTCTCCTCTCCCAGTATATTACCTACCTCCTCTCTCCCAGTATATTACCTACCTCCTCTCTCCCAGTATATTACCTACCTCCTCTCCCCAGTATATTACCTACCTCCTCTCTCCCAGTATATTACCTACCTCCTCTCTCCCAGTATATTACCTACCTCCTCTCTCCCAGTATATTACCTACCTCCTCTCTCCCAGTATATTACCTACCTCCTCTCTCCCAGTATATTACCTACCTCCTCTCTCCTCTCCCAGTATATTACCTACCTCCTCTCTCCTCTCCCAGTATATTACCTACCTCCTCTTTCCTCTCCCAGTATACAGTGGGGAAAAAAAGTATTTAGTCAGCCACCAATTGTGCAAGTTCTCCCACTTAAAAAGATGAGAGAGGCCTGTAATTTCCATCATAGGTACCACGTCCAACTATGACAGACAAAATTAGGAAAAAATCCAGAAAATCACATTGTAGGATTTTTTTTGAATTTATTTGCAAATTATGGTGTAAAATAAGTATTTGGTCAATAACAAAGTTTCTCAATACTTTGTTACTATACCTTTTGTTGGCAATGACACAGGTCAAACGTTTTCTGTAAGTCTTCACAAGGTTTTCACACACTGTTGCTGGTATTTTGGCCAATTCCTCCATGCAGATCTCCTCTAGAGCAGTGATGTTTTGGGGCTGTTGCTGGGCAACACGGACTTTCAACTCCCTCCAAAGATTTTCTATGGGGTTGAGATCTGAGACTGGCTAGGCCACTCCAGACCTTGAAATGCTTCTACGAGCCACTCCTTCGTTGCCGGCGGTGTGTTTGGGATCATTGTCATGCTGAAAGACCCCAGCCACGTTTCATCTTCAATGCCCTTGCTGATGGAAGGGAGGTTTTCACTCAAAATCACATGATACATGGCCCCATTCATTCTTTCCTTAACACGGATCAGTCGTCCTGGTCCCTTTGCAGAAAAAACAGCCCCAAAGCATTATGTTTCCACCCCCCATTCTTCACAGTAGGTATGGTGTTCTTTGGATGCAACTCAGCATTCTTTGTCCTCCAAACACGACAAGTTCTATTTGGTTTCATCTGACCATATGACATATGACATTCTCCCAATCCTCTTCTGGATCATCCAAATGCATTCTAGCAAACTTCAGACGGGCCTGGACATGTACTGGCTTAAGCAGGGGGACACGTCTGGCACTGCAGGATTGAGTCCCTGGCGGCGTAGTGTGTTACTGATGGTAGGCTTTGTTACTTTGGTCCCAGCTCTCTGCAGGTCATTCACTAGGTCCCCCGTGTGGTTCTGGGATTTTTGCTCACCGTTCTTGTAATCATTTTGACCCACGGGTGAGATCTTGCGTGGAGCCCCAGATCGAGGAGATTATCAGTGGTCTTGTAGGTCTTCCATTTCCTAATAATTGCTCCACAGTTGATTTCTTCAAACCAAGCTGCTTACCTATTGCAGATTCAGTCTTCCCCCAGCCTGGTGCAGGTCTACACATTTTGTTTCTGGTGTCCTTTGACAGCTCTTTGGTCTTGGCCATAGTGGAGTTTGGAGTGTGACTGTTTGAGGTTGTGGACAGGTGTCTTTTATACTGATAACAAGTTCAAACAGGTGCCATTAATACAGGTAACGAGTGGAGGACAGAGGAGCCTCTTAAAGAAGAAGTTACAGGTCTGTGAGAGCCAGAAATCTTGCTTGTTTGTAGGTGACCAAATTCTTATTTTCCACCAAAATTTGCAAATAAATTCATTAAAAATCCTACAATGTGATTTTCTGGATTATTTTTTCTCAATTTGTCTGTCATAGTTGACATGTACCTATGATGAAAATTACAGGCCTCTCTCATCTTTTTAAGTGGGAGAACTTGCACAATTGGTGGCTGACTAAATACTTTTTTTCCCCACTGTATTACCTACCTCCTCTCTCCTCTCCCAGTATATTACCTACCTCCTCTCTCCTCTCCCAGTATATTACCTACCTCCTCTCTCTAGTATATTACCTACCTCCTCTCTCCCAGTATATTACCTACCTCCTCTCTCCCAGTATATTACCTACCTCCTCCTCCTCTCCCAGTATATTACCTACCTCCTCTCTCCCCAGTATATTACCTACCTCCTCCTTCCAGTAATCTACCCTCTCTCCTCTCCCAGTATATACCTACCTCTCCTCCTTCTCCCAGTATATTACCTACCTCCTCTCTCCCAGTATATTTCCCTACCTCCTCTCTCCCAGTATATTACCTACCTCCTCTCTCCCAGTATATTACCTACCTCCTCTCTCCCAGTATATTACCTACCTCCCTCTCTCCCAGTATATTACCTACCTCCTCTCTCCCAGTATATTACCTACCTCTCTCCTCTCCCAATATATTACCTACACTCCTCTCTCCCAGTATATTACCTACCTCCTCTCTCCCAGATATGGTCTCCCTACCTCCTCTCTCAGTATATTACTCTCTCCTCTCCCAGTATATTACCTACCTCCTCTCTCAGTGATATTTCCTACCTCCTCTCTCTCAGTATATTACCTACCTCCTCTCTCCCAGTATATTACCTACCTCCTCTCTCCCAGTATATTACCTACCTCCTCTCTCCTATACTCCCTCCCCAGTATATTACCTACCTCCTCTCTCCCTCCCAGTGACATATTACCTACCTCCTCTCTCCCCCAGTATATTACCTACCTCCCTCTCTCCCAGTATATTACCTACCTCTCTCTCCTCTCCCAGTATATTACCTACCTCCTCTCTCCCAGTATATTACCTCCTCCTCTCTCCCAGTATATTACCTACCTCCTCTCTCCCAGTATATTACCTACCTCTCTCTCTCCCAGTATATTACCTACCTCCTCTCTCCAGTATATTACCTACCTCCTCTCTCCCAGGTATATTACCCACTCCTCTCTCCCAGTATATTTATCTCTCCTCTCCCAGTATATTACCTACCCTCCTCTCTCCCAGTATATGTCTACCTACCTCCTCTCTCCCAAGTATATTACCTACACTCCTCTCTCCTCCAGTATATTACCTACTTCCTCATCTCCCAGTATATTACCTACTCCCCTCTCTCTCCAGTATATTACCTACCTCCTCTCTCCTCAGTATATTACCTACCTCTCTCTCCTCTCCCAGTATATTACCTACCTACCTCTCCCTAGTATATTACCTACCTCCTCTCTCAGTATATTACCTCCTCTCTCTCCCAGTATATTACCTACCTCCTCTCTCCCAGTATATTACCTACCTCCTCTCTCCCCAGTATATTACCTACCTCCTCTCTCCCCCAGTATATTACCTACCTCCTCTCTCCTCTCCCAGTATATTACCTACCTCCTCTCTCCCAGTATATTACCTACCTCCTCTCTCCCTCCCAGTATATTACCCTCTCCTCCTCTCCTCCCAGTATATTACCTACCTCCTCCTCTCCCAGTATATTACCTACCTCTCTCCCAGTATATTACCCTCCTCTCCCAGTATATTGCCTACCTCCTCTCTCCCAGTACATTACCTACCTCCTCTCCCAGTATATACCTACCTCCTCCAGTATATTACCTACCTCCTCCTCTCCCAGTATATTACCTACCTCCTCTCTCCCAGTATACCTACCCTCCTCTCTCCCAGTATATTACCTACCTCCTCTCTCCCCAGTATATTACCCCTCTCTCCCAGTATATTACCCTACCCTTCTCCCAGTATATTACCTACCTCCTCTCTCAGTATATTACCTACCTCCTCTCTCCCTCTCCCAGTATATTACCTACCTCCTTCTCCCAGTATATTACCTACCTCCTTCTCTCCCAGTATATTACCTACCTCCTCTCCCTCCCCAGTATATTACCTACCTCCCTCCTCTCCCAGTATATTACCTACCTCCTCTCTCCCAGTATATTACCTACCTCCTCTCCCAGTATATTACCTACCTCCTCTCTCCCAGTATATTACCTACCTCCTCTCTCCCAGTATATTACCTACCTCCCTCTCTCCCAGAGGATACTACCTCCTCAGTCCTCCTCTCTCCCAGTATATTACCTACCTCCTCTCTCCCAGTATATTACCTACCTCTCTCCTCCCAGTATATTACCTACCTCCTCTCTCCCCAGTATATTACCTACCTCTCTCCCAGTATATTACCTACCTCCTCTCCCAGTATATTACCTACCTCCTCTCCCCAGTATATTACCTACCTCCTCTCTCCCAGTATATTACCTACCTCCTCTCTCCCAGTATATTACCTCCCTCCTCTCTCCCAGTATATTACCTACCTCCTCTCTCCCAGTATATTACCTACCTCCTCTCTCCCAGTATATTACCTACCTCCTCTCTCCTCTCCCAGTATATTACCTACCTCCTCTCTCCCAGTATATTACCTACCTCCTCTCTCCCAGTATATTACCTACCTCCTCTCTCCCAGTATATTACCTACCTCCTCTCTCCCAGTATATTACCTACCTCCTCTCTCCCAGTATATTACCTACCTCCTCTCTCCTCTCCCAGTATATTACCTACCTCCTCTCTCCCAGTATATTACCTACCTCCTCTCTCCTCTCCCAGTATATTACCTACCTCCTCTCTCCCAGTATATTACCTACCTCCTCTCTCCCAGTATATTACCTACCTCCTCTCTCCCAGTATATTACCTACCTCCTCTCTCCCCAGTATATTACTACCTCTTCTCTCTCCCAGTATACTTACCTACTCTCACTCTCTCCAGTATATACCTACCTCCTCTTCTCCCAGTATATTACCTACTCTCTCTCTCAGTATATTACCTACCTCCTCTCCTCTCCCAGTATATTACCTACCTCTCTCTCTCCCAGTATATTACCTACTCTCCTCTCTCCCAGTAATATTACCTACCCTCTCTCTCTCCCAGTATATTACCTACCTCCTCTCTCCCAGTATATTACCTACCTCCTCTCTCCCAGTATGCTACCTCCTCTCTCCCAGTATATTACTCTACCTCCTCTCTCCCAGTATATTACCTACCTCCTCTCTCTCTCCCAGTATATTACCTACCTCCTCTCTCTTCCCCGAGTATATTACCTACCTCCTCTCTCCTCGAGTATATTACCTACCTCCTCTCTCCCAGTATATTACCTACTCTCTCTCTCTTCCCAGTATATTACCTACTCTCTCCCAGTATATTACCTACCTCCTCTCTCCCTCTCTCCCAGTATATTACCCTACCTCCTCTCTCCCAGTATATTACCTACTCCTCTCTCTCCCAGTATATACCCTCTCTCTCTCCCAGTATATTACCTACCTCCTCTCTCCCAGTATATTACCTACCTCCTCTCTCCTCCCAGTATATTACCTACCTCCTCTCTCCCAGTATATTACCTACCTCCTCTCTCCCAGTATATTACCTACCTCTCTCTCCCAGTATATTCTCCTCTCTCAGTATATTACCTACCTCCTCTCTCCTCCCAGTATATTACCTACCTCCTCTCTCCCAGTATATTACCTACCTCCTCCTCTCCCAGTATATTACCTACCTCCTCTCTCCCAGTATATTACCTACCTCCTCTCTCTCCCAGTATATTACCTACCTCCTCTCTCCCAGTATATTACCTACCTCCTCTCTCCCAGTATATTACCTACTTCTCCTCTCCCAGTATATTACCTACCTCCTCTCTCCCAGTATATTACCCTACCTCCCTCTCTCCCAGTATATTACCTACCTCCTCTCTCCCAGTATATTACCTACCTCCTCTCTCCCAGTATATTACCTACCTCCTCTCTCCCAGTATATTACCTACCTCCTTCTCTCCCAGTATATACCTACCTCCTCTCTCCCAGTATATTACCTACCTCCTCTCCCAGTATATTACCTACCTCCTCTCTCCTCCCAGTATATTACCTACCTCCTCTCTCCCAGTATATTACCTACCTCTTTCTCTCCCAGTATATTACCTACCTCCTCTCTCCCCAGTATATTACCTACCTCCTCCTCCCAGTATATTACCTACCTCCTCTCCTCTCCAGTATATTACCCTACCTCCTCTCTCCCAGTATATTACCTACCTCCTCTCTCCCAGTATTACCTACCTCCTCTCTCCCCTAGTATATTACCTACCTCCTCTCTCCCAGTAGTCTTCCTTTCCCAGTACACTACCTCCTCCTCTCCCAGTATATTACCTACCTCCTCTCTCCCAGTATATTACCTACCTCCTCTCTCCCAGTATATTACCTACCTCCTCTCCAGTATATTACCTACCTCCTCTCCAGTATATTACCTACCTCCTCTCTCTCCCAGTATATTACCTACCTCCTCTCTCCCAGTATATTACCTACCCTCCTCTCCCATACTCTCCTCTCTCCTAGTATATTACTACTCCTCTCTCCCAGTATATTACCTACCTCCTCTCTCCCAGAATATTACCTCCCTCTCCTTCTCCTCTCTCCCATATACTCAGTATACCTACCTCCTCTCTCCCAGTATATTACCTACCTCCTCTCTCCCAGTATATTACCTACCTCCTCTCTCCCCAGTATATTACCTACCCTCCTCTCTCCCAGTATATTACCTACCTCCTCTCTCCCCTCTCCAGTATATTACCTACCTCCTCTCCCAGTATATTACCTACCTCCTCTCTCCCAGTATATTACCTACCTCCTCTCTCCCCAGTATATTACCTACCTCCTCTCTCCCAGTATATTACCTACCTCCTCTCTCCCTCTCAGTATATTACCTACCTCCTCTCTCCCAGTATATTACCTACCTCCTCTCTCCCAGTATATTACCTACCTCCCTCTCCCAGTATATTACCTACCTCCTCTCTCCCAGTATATTACCTACCTCCTCTCTCCCAGTATATTACCTCTACCTCTCTCCCAGTATATTACCTACCTCCTCTCTCCCTCTCAGTATATTACCTACCTCTCTCTCCCAGTATATTACCTACCTCCCTCTCTCTCTCCTAGTATATTACCTACCTCCTCTCTCCCAGTATATCTCTCTCTCCCAGTATATTACCTACCTCCTCTCTCCTCTCCCAGTATATTACCTACCTCCTCTCTCCCAGTATATTACCTACCTCCTCTCCCAGTATATTACCACTCCTCTCTCCCAGTATATTACCTACCTCCTCTCCTCTCCCAGATCTACCTCCTCTCTCCCAGTATATTACCTACCTCCTCTCTCCCAGTATATTACCTACCTCCTCTCTCCCAGTATATACGACTACCTCCTCCTCCCCCAGTATATTACCTACCTCCTCTCTCCCAGTATATTACCACCTCCTCTCTCTCTCCCAGTATATTACCCCTACCTCCTCTCTCTCCCAGATATACCTACCTCCTCTCTCCCAGTATATTACCTACCTCCTCTCTCCCAGTATATTACCTACCTCCTCTCTCCCAGTATATTACCTACCTCCTCTCTCCCAGTATATTACCTACCTCCTCTCTCCCAGTATATTACCTACCTCCTCTCTCCCAGTATATACCTACCTCCTCTCTCCCCAGTATATTACTACCTCCTCTCTCCCAGTATATTACCTACCTCCTCTCTCCCAGTATATTACCTACCTCCTCTCTCCCAGTATATTACCTACCTCCTCTCTCCCAGTATATTACCTACCTCCTCTCTCCCAGTATAATTACCTACCTCTCTCCTCCCAGTATATTCTACCTCCTCTCTCCCAGTATATTACCTACCTCCTCTCTCCCTCTCCCCAGTATATTACCTACCTCCTCTCTCCCAGTATATTACCTACCTCCTCTCTCCCCAGTATATTACCTACCTCCTCTCTCCCAGTATATTACCTACCTCCTCTCTCTCCCAGTATATTACCTACCTCCTCTCTCCCAGTATATTACCTACCTCCTCTCTCCCCAGTATATTACCTACCTCCTCTCCTCCCAGTATATTACCTACCTCCTCTCCCTCTCCCAGTATATTACCTACCTCCTCTCTCCCAGTATATTACCTACCTCCTCTCTCCTCCAGTATATTACCTACCTCCTCTCCCAGTATATTACCTACCTCCTCTCCTCTCCCAGTATATTACCTACCTCCTCTCTCTCCCAGTATATTACCTACCTCCTCTCTCCTCCCAGTATATTACCTACCTCCTCTCTCCCAGTATATTACCTACCTCCTCCTCTCTCCCAGTATATTACCCTACCTCCCTCTCCCAGTATATTACCTACCTCCTCTCTCCCAGTATATTACCTACTCTCTCTCTCTCCCAGTATATTACCCTACCTCCTCTCTCCCAGTATATTACCTCCTCCTCTCTCCCAAGTATATTACCTACCTCCTCTCTCCCAGTATATTACCTACCTCCTCTCCCAGCATACCTCTCTCCCAGTATATTACCTACCTCCTCTCTCCCAGTATATTCTTACCTCCTCCTCTCCCAATATATTACCTACCCTCCTCTCTCCCAGTATATTACCTACCTCCTCTCTCCCAGTATATTACCTACCTCCTCTCTCCTCTCCCAGTATATTACCTACCTCCTCTCTCCCAGTATATTACCTACCTCCTCTCTCCCAGTATATTACCTACCTCCTCTCTCCCAGTATATTACCTACCTCCTCTCTCCCAGTATATTACCTACCTCCTCTCTCCCAGTATATTACCTACCTCCTCTCTCCCAGTATATTACCTACCTCCTCTCTCCCAGTATATTACCTACCTCCTCTCTCCCAGTATATTACCTACCTCCTCTCTCCCAGTATATTACCTACCTCCTCTCTCCCAGTATATTACCTACCTCCTCTCTCCTCTCCCAGTATATTACCTACCTCCTCTCTCCTCTCCCAGTATATTACCTACACCTCCTCTCTCCCTCCAGTATATTACCTACCTCTCTCTCCTCAGTATATTACCTACCTCCTCTCTCCTCTCCCAGTATATTACCTACCTCCTCTCTCCCAGTATATTACCTACCTCCTCTCTCCCAGTGAATATACCTTCCTACCTCTCTCCCCAGTATATTACCTTTACCCTCCTCTCCACTTCCCAGTATATTACCTACCTCCTCTCTCCCAGTATATTACCTACCTCCTCTCTCCCTCAGTATATTACCTACCTCCTCTCTCCCAGTATATTACCTACCTCCTCTCTCCTCCAGTATATTACCTACCTCCTCTCCTCCCAGTGAATATTACCTACCTCCTCTCTCCCAGTATATTACCTACCTCCTCTCTCTCTCCCAGTATATTACCTACCTCCTCTCTCCCCAGTATATTACCTACCTCCTCTCTCCCAGTATATTACCTACCTCCTCTCTCCCAGTATATTACCTACCTCCTCTCTCCCCCAGTATATTACCTACCTCCTCTCTCCCCAGTATATTACCTACCTCCTCTCTCCCAGTATATTACCTACCTCCTCTCCTCCCAGTATATTACCTACCTCTCTCTCCTCTCCCAGTATATTACCTACCTCCTCTCTCCCAGTATATTACCTACCTCCTCTCTCCCAGTATATTACCTACCTCCTCTCCCAGTATATTACCTACCTCCTCTCTCCCAGTATTTACCTACCTCCCGATATTCCTCCTCCTCTCTCCCAGTATATTACCTACCTCCTCTCTCCCAGTATATTACCTACCTCCTCTCTCCTCAGTATATTACCTACCTCCTCTCTCCCAGTATATTACCTACCTCCTCTCTCCCCAGTATATTACCTACCTCCTCTCTCCCAGTATATTACCCTACCTCCTCTCTCCCAGTATATTACCTACCTCCTCTCTCCTCTCCAGTATATTACCTACCTCCTCTCTCCCAGTATATTACCTACCTCCTCTCTCTCCCAGTATATTACCTACTCCTCCTCACTCTCCTCTCCCAGTATATTACCTACCTCCTCTCTCCCAGTATATTACCTACCTCCTCTCCTCTCCCAGTATATTACCTACCTCTCCTTCTCTCCCAGTATATTACCTACCTCCTCTCCCTCCCAGTATATTACCTACCTCCTCTCTCCCAGTATATTACTACCCTCTCTCTCCCAGTATATTACCTACCTCCTCTCTCTCCCCAGTATATTACCTACCTCCTCTCTCCCAGTATATTACCTACCTCCTCTCTCCCAGTATATTACCTACCTCCTCTCCTCCTCCCAGTATATTACCTACCTCCTCCTCTCCCAGTATATTACCTACCTCCTCTCCTCCCAGTATATTACCTACCTCCTCTCTCCCAGTATATTACCTACCTCTCCTCTCTCCCTCTCCCAGTATATTACCTACCTCCTCTCTCCCAGTATATTACCTACCTCCTCTCTCCCAGTATATTACCTACCTCCTCTCCAGTATATTACCTACCTCCTCTCTCCCAGTATATTACCTACCTCCTCTCTCCCAGTATATTACCTACCTCCTCTCTCCTCTCCCCAGTATATTACCTACCTCCTCTCTCCCAGTATATTACCTACCTCCTCTCTCCCAGTATATTACCTACCTCCTCTCTCCTCCCAGTATATTACCTACCTCCTCTCTCCCAGTATTACCTACCTCCCTCCTCTCTCCCAGTATATTACCTACCTCCTCTCTCCCAGTATATTACCTACCACTCCTCTCTCCCAGTATATTACCTACCTCCCTCTCTCCTCTCCCAGTATATTACCTACCTCCTCTCTCCCAGGCATATTACCTACCTCCTCTCTCCTCAGTATATTACCTACCTCCTCACTCTCCCAGTATATTACCTACCTCCTCTCTCCCAGTATATTACCTACCTCCTCTCTCCCAGTATATTACCTACCTCCTCTCTCCCAGTATATTACCTACCTCCTCTCTCCTCTCCCAGTATATTACCTACCTCCTCTCTCCCAGTATATTACCTACCTCCTCTCTCCTCTCTCAGTATATTACCTACCTCCTCTCTCTCTCCAGTATATTACCTACCTCCCTCCCAATACCTACCTCCTCTCTCCCAGTTATTACCTACCTCCTCTCTCCCAGTATATTACCTACCTCCTCTCTCCCAGTATCTTACCTACCTCCTCTCTCTCCCAGTATATTACCTACCCTCCCTCTCTCCCAGTATATTACCTACCTCCCTCTCTCTCCCAGTATATTACCTCCTCCTCCTCTCCCAGTATATTACCTACCTCCTCTCTCCCAGTATATTACCTACCTCCTCTCTCCCAGTATATTACCTACCTCCTCTCTCCCAGTATATTACCTACCTCCCTCTCTCTCCCAGTATATTACCTACCTCCTCTCTCCTCTCCCAGTATATTACCTACCTCTCCTACCCTCTCTCTCCCAGTATACCTACCTCCTCTCTCTCCCAGTATATTACCTACCTCCTCTCTCCCAGTATATTACCTACCTCTCTCTAACCTACCTCCTCTCTCCCAGTATATTACCTACCTCCTCTCTCCCAGTATATTACTCTACCTCCTCTCTCCCAGTATATTACCCACCCTCCCTCTCCTCCCAGTATATTACCTACCTCCTCTCTCCCAGTATATTACCTACCTCCCTCTCTCTCCCAGTATATTCACCTCCTCTCTCCCAGTATATTACCTACCTCCTCTCTCCCAGTATATTACCTACCTCCTCTCTCCCAGTATATTACCTACCTCCTCTCTCTCTCCCAGTATATTACCTACCTCCCTCTCTCCCAGTATATTACCTACCTCCTCTCTCTCTCCCAGTATATTACCTACCTCCTCTCTCCTCCAGTATATTACCTACCTCCTCTCTCTCCCAGTATGTTACCTACCTCCTCCTCTCCCAGTATATTACCTACCTCCTCTCTCCCAGTATATTACCTACCTCCCTCTCTCCCAGTATATTACCTACCTCCTCTCCCAGTATATTCCCTACCTCCTCTCTCTCCCAGTATATTACCTACATCTCCTCTCTCCCAGTATATTACCTACCTCCTCTCTCCCAGTATATTACCTACCTCCCTCTCTCCCAGTATATTACCTACCTCCTCTCTCCCTCTCCCAGTATATTACCTACCTCCTCTCTCTCTCTCCCAGTATATTACCTACCTCCTCTCCCTCTCTCCCAGTATATTACCTACCTCCTCTCTCTCTCCCAGTATATTACCTACCTCCTCTCTCCCCAGTATATTACCTACCTCCTCTCTCCCCCAGTATATTACCTACCTCCTCTCTCCCCAGTATATTACCTACCTCCTCTCTCTAGTATATACCTACCTCCCTCTCCCTCCCAGTATATTACCTACCTCCTCTCTCCTCTCCCAGTATATTACCTACCTCCTCTCTCCTCCCCAGTATATTCTACCTCTCTCCTCTCCCAGTATATTACCTACCTCCTCTCTCTCCCAGTATATTACCCTACCTCCTCTCTCCCAGTATATTACCTACCTCCTCTCTCCCTCCAGTATATTACCTACCTCCTCTCTCCCAGTATTTACCTACCTCCTCTCTCCCAGTATATTACCTACCTCCTCTCTCCTCTCCCAGTATATTACCTACCTCCTCTCTCTCCCAGTATATTACCTACCTCCTCTCTCCCAGTATATTACCTACCTCCCTCTCTCCCCAGTATATTACCTACCTCCTCTCTCCCAGTATATTACCTACCTCCTCTCTCCCAGTATATTACCTACCTCCTCACTCTCCCAGTATATTACCCTACCTCCCTCTCCTCCCAGTATATTACCTACCTCCTCTCTCCCAGTATATTACCTCACTCTCCTCTCCCAGTATATTACCTACTCTCTCCTCCCAGTATATTACCTACCTCCTCTCTCCTCTCTCTCCCAGCATATTACCTACCTCCTCTCTCCTCTCCCATATTCCACCTCCTCTCCTCTCCAGTAGCATATTACCTACCTCTCTCCCCTATATTACCTACCTCCTCTCTCCCTCTCCCAGTATATTACCTACCTCCTCTCTCCCAGTATATTACCTACCTCCCTCCCGAGAGTATATTACCTACCTCTCTCTCCCAGTATATTACCTCCTCCTCTCTCCCAGTATATTACCTACCTCCTCTCTCCCAGTATATTACCTACCTCCTCCTCCTCTCCCAGTATAGTACCTACCTCCTCTCTCCCAGTATATTACCTACCTCCTCTCTCCCAGTATATTACCTACCTCCTCTCTCTCCCAGTATATTACCTACCTCCTCTCTCCCAGTATATTACCTACCTCCTCTCTCCTTCCCAGTATATTACCTACCTCCTCTCCTCTCCCAGTATATTTACCTACCTCCTCTCTCCCAGATACTTACCTACCTCCTCTCTCCTCTCCCAGTATATTACCTACCTCCTCTCTCTCATATATTACCTACCTCCTCTCTCTCCTCTCCCAGTATATTACCTACCTCCTCTCTCCTCTCCCAGTATTTACCAGTATATTACCTCCTCTCTCTCCCAGTATAGTACCTACCTCCTCTCTCCTCCCAGATTACCTACCTCCTCTCTCCCAGTATATTACCTACCTCCTCTCTCTCTTTCAGTATATTACCTACCTCCTCTCTCCCAGTGTATACCTACCTCCTCTCTCCCAGTATATTACCTACCTCCTCTCTCCCCAGTATATTACCTACCTCCTCTCTCCCAGTATATTACCTATCTCCTCTCTCCCAGTATATTACCTACCTCCTCTCTCCCCAGTATATTATACCTCCTCTCTCCCAGTATATTACCTACTCTCTCTCCTCTCCCAGTATATTACCTACTCTCTCTCCCAGTAATATTACCTACCTCTCTCCCCAGTATATTACCTACCTCCTCTCTCCCAGTATTTACCTACCTCCTCTCTCCCCCAGTATATTACCTACCTCTCCTCTCCCAGTATATTACCTACCTCCCTCTCCCCAGTATATTCCAACTACCTCCTCTCCCCAGTATATTCTACCTCCTCTCTCTCCCAGTATATTACCTACCTCCTCTCTCCCAGTATATTACCTACCTCCTCTCTCCTCTCCCAGTATATTACCTACCTCCTCTCTCCCTTACCCACTCCTCTATATATCTACCTCCTCTCTCCTCTCCCAGTATATTACCTACCTCCTCTCTCCCAGTATATTACCTACCTCTCTCTCCCATTACCCTCTCTCCCAGTATATTACCTACCTCCTCTCTCCTTGTCCTCCCAGTATATTACCTACCTCCTCTCCTCCAGTATATACCTACCCCTCCTCTCTCCCAGTATATTACCTACCTCCTCTCCCAGTATATTACCTACCTCCTCTCTCCTATCCCAGTATATTACCTACCTCCTCTCTCCTCTCCCAGTATATTACCTACCTCCTCTCTCCTCTCCCAGTATATTACCTACCTCCTCTCTCCCAGTATATTACCTACCTCCTCTCTCCCAGTATATTACCTACCTCCTCTCTCCCAGTATATTACCTACCTCCTCTCTCCCAGTATATTACCTACCTCCTCTCTCCCAGTATATTACCTCTCCTCTCTCCCAGTATATTACCTACCTCCTCTCTCCTCTCCCAGTATATTACCTACCTCCTCTCTCCCAGTATATTACCTACACCTCCTCTCTCCAGTATATTACCTACCTCCTCTCTCCTCCAGTATATTACTCTACCTCCTCTCTCCTCCCAGTATATTACCTACCTCCTCTCTCCCAGTATATTACCTACCTCCTCTCTCCCAGTATATTACCTCCCTTCTCTCTCTCCCAGTATATTACCTACCTCCTCTCTCCCAGTATATTACCTACCTCCTCTCTCCCAGTATATTACCTACCTCCTCTCCCAGAATATTACCTACCTCCTCTCTCCCAGTATATTACCTACCTCCTCTCCTCTCCCAGTATATTACCTACCTCCTCTCTCCCAGTATATTACCTACCTCCTCTCTCCTCCTCTCCCAGTATATACTACCTACCTCCTCTCTCCCAGTATATTACCTACCTCCTCTCTCCCAGTATATTACCTACCTCCTCTCTCTCATCCTCTCTCCAGTATATTACCTACCTCCTCTCCCCCCCAGTATATTACCTACCTCCTCTCTCCCAGTATATTACCTACCTCCTCTCTCCCAGTATATTACCTACCTCCTCTCTCCTCTCCCAGTATATTACCTACCTCCTCTCTCCCAGTATATACCTACCTCCTCTCTCCTCCAGTATTACCTACCTCTCTCCCTCTCCCAGTATATTACCTACCTCTCTCTCCTCTCCCAGTATATTACCTGTCATTCTCTCCCAGTATATTACCTACCTCCTCTCTCCCAGTATATTACCTACCTCCTCTCTCCTCTCCCAGTATATTACCTACCTCCTCTCTCCCAGTATATTACCTACCTCCTCTCTCAGTATATTACCTACCTCCTCTCTCCCAGTATATTACCTACCTCTCTCCTCTCCTCCCAGTATATTACCTACTTCCTCTCTCCCAGTATATTACCTACCTCCTCTCTCCTCCCAGTATATCACACTACCTTCTCTCTCAGTATATTACCTACCTCCTCTCTCCCAGTATATTACCTACCTCCCTCTCTCCCAGTATATTACCTACCTCCTCTCTCCCAGTATATTACCTACCTCCTCTCTCCTCTCCCAGTATATTACCTACCTCCTCTCTCCCAGTATATTACCTACCTCCTCTCTCCCAGTATATTACCTACCTCCTCTCTCCCAGTATATTACCTACCTCCTCTCTCCCAGTATATTACCTACCTCCTCTCTCCCAGTATATTACCTACCTCCTCTCTCCCATATTCACCTCTCTCTCTCTCCCAGTATATTACCTACCTCCTCTCCCAGTATATTACCTACACTCCTCTCTCCCAGTATATTACCTACCTCCTCTCTCCCAGTATATTACCTACCTCCTCTCTCCCCTCTCTCCCAGTATATTACCTACCTCCTCTCCCCCCAGTATATTACCTACCTCCTCTCCCTCTTCCCAGTATATTACCTACCTCCTCTCTCCCAGTATATTACCTACCTCCTCTCTCCCAGTATATTACCTACCTCCTCTCTCCCAGTATATTACCTACCTCCTCTCTCCCAGTATATTACCTACCTCCTCTCTCCCAGTATATTACCTACCTCCTCTCTCCCCTCTCTCCCAGTATATTACCTACCTCCTCTCTCCCAGTATATTACCTACCTCCTCTCTCCTCTCCCAGTATATTACCTACCTCCTCTCTCCCAGTATATTACCTACCTCCTCTCTCCTCTCCCAGTATATTACCTACCTCCTCTCTCCTATCCCAGTATATTACCTACCTCCTCTCTCCCAGTATATTACCTACCTCCTCTCCTCTCTCCCAGTATATTACCTACCTCCTCTCTCCTCTCCCAGTATATTACCTACCTCCTCTCTCCCAGTATATTACCTACCTCCTCTCTCCTCTCCCAGTATATTACCTACCCCCTCTCTCCCAGTATATTACCTACCTCCTCTCTCCCAGTATATTACCTACCTCCTCTCTCCCAGTATATTACCTACCTCCTCTCTCCTCTCCCAGTATATTACCTACCTCCTCTCTCCCAGTATATTACCTACCTCCTCTCTCCCAGTATATTACCTACCTCCTCTCTCCTCTCCCAGTATATTACCTACCTCCTCTCTCCCAGTATATTACCTACCTCCTCTCTCCCAGTATATTACCTACCTCCTCTCTCCCAGTATATTACCTACCTCCTCTCTCCCAGTATATTACCTACCTCCTCTCTCCAGTATATTACCTACCTCCTCTCTCCCCAGTATATTACCTACCTCCTCTCTCCCTCTCCCAGTATATTACCTACCTCCTCTCTCCCAGTATATTACCTACCTCCTCTCTCCCAGTATATTACCTACCTCCTCTCTCCTCTCCCAGTATATTACCTACCTCCTCTCTCCCAGTATATTACCTACCTCCTCTCTCCCAGTATATTACCTACCTCCTCTCTCCTCTCCCAGTATATTACCTACCTCCTCTCTCCCAGTATATTACCTACCTCCTCTCTCTCAGGTGAGACCATGGTCAGTAAAGTACCTACCTCCTCTCCCTCAGTATGTTACCAACCATCAATTCATTGATGGTGAGTTGACTGTTGAACACATAAACGGTGAGTAAGTTCTCACTATAATTGACTCACATTCCATCAATAATATGTTATCAAACCAAAATCAATTTCCATATGATGTTATCAAAATCTACGTTTATTTGGGATATGCACAGGATACAGTGGGGTGTATAGGGGAATATGACATTGCATTGTACCGTGTACTATCGAAGTAATGATTTGATGTTTTCCCACACAGCGCCAACAACCCCCACAGACTCAGACTCCTCCCTCCTGTCCCACCAACCAACCAATAGTTTCTTCAGGAACATCAGTGCAAAGGTCTTGGTAGGAAACTTTTTTTGCTCATACAGAATTGCAGACATTACGCTCTTTATAAGTATTTTCCTTTTTCCTGATGAAACTTGAGAAATTAATATGCAATTACATTGAGCTAGAATCAATACTTTGAAAACTTGGTTTGGAAAGGCCATTGACACTTGCGGTAGGAAGTGATTTTAATACATTTCAGTGATATTATTTTATTTCTCCCATCAGCATCAACACTGCCGGAGTAACGGAACCATGGATGACTTGGACTACTGCTGGAGTAACAGAACCATGGATGACTTGGACTACTGCTAGAGTAACAGAACCATGGATGACTTGGACTACTGCCGGAGTAACGGAACCATGGATGACTTGGACTACTGCTAGAGTAACAGAACCATGGATGACTTGGACTACTGCCGGAGTAACGGAACCATGGATGACTTGGACTACTGCTGGAGTAACGGAACCATGGATGACTTGGACTACTGCTGGAGTAACAGAACCATGGATGACTTGGACTACTGCTACAGTAACGGAATCATGGATGACTTGGACTACTGCTAGAGTAACGGAATCATGGATGACTTGGACTACTGCTAGAGTAACGGAACCATGGATGACTTGGACTACTGCTAGAGTAACGGAACCATGGATGACTTGGACTACTACTGGAGTAACGGAACCATGGATGACTTGGACTACTGCTACAGTAACGGAACCATGGATGACTTGGACTACTTGCTGCATGATAACAGACTGACTACATACAGTTGAAGTTGGAAGTTTACATACACTTAGGTTGGCGTCATTAAAACTCGTTTTTCAACCGCTCCACACATTTTTTGTTAACAAACTATAGTTTTGGCAAGTCGGTTAGGACATCTACTTTGTGCATGACAAGTAATTTTTTCCAACAATTGTTTACAGACAGATTATCTTCACTTATAATTCACTGTATCACAATTCCAGTGGGTCAGGTTTACATACACTAAGTTGACTGTGCCTTTAAAAATTCCAGAAAATTATGTCATGGGTTTAACAAGCTTCTGATAGGCTAATTGACATAATTTGAGTCAATTGGAGATGTACCTGTGATGTATTTCAAGGCCTACCTTCAAACTCAGTGCCTCTTTGCTTGACATCATGGGAAAGTCAAAAGAAATCAGCCAAGACCTCAGAAAAAAATTGTAGACCTCCACAAGTCTGGTTCATCCTTGGGAGCAATTTCCAAACGCCTGAAGGTACCACGTTCATCTGTTTAAACAATAGTACGCAAGTATAAACACCATGGGACCATGCAGCCGTCATACCGCTCAGGAAGGAGACGTGTTCTGTCTCCTGGAGATGAATGTACTTTGGTTCAAAAAGTGCAAATCAATCCCAGAACAACAGCAAAGGACCTTGTGAAGATGCTGGGTGAAACAGGTACAAAAGTATATATATCCACAGTAAAACGAGTCCTATATCGACATAACCTGAAAGGCCGCTCAGCAAGGAAGAAGCCACTGCTCCAAAAAACGGCATAAAAAAGCAAGACTACGGTTTGCAACTGCACATGGGGACAAAGATCGTACTTTTTGGAGAAATGTCCTCTGGTCTGATGAAACAAAAATAGAACTGTTTGGCCATAATGACCATCGTTATGTTTGGAGGAAAAAGGGGGATGCGTTCAAGCCGAAGAACACCATCCCAACCGTGAAGCACGGGGGTGGCAGCATCATGCTGTGGGGGTGCTTTGCTGCAGGAGGGACTGGTGCACTTCACAAAATAGATGGCATCATGAGGAAGGAAAAGTATGTGGATACAGTGGGGGAAAAAAGTATTTAGTCAGCCACCAATTGTGCAAGTTCTCCCACTTAAAAAGATGAGAGAGGCCTGTAATTTTCATCATAGGTACACGTCAACTATGACAGACAAATTGAGAAGACAAAAATCCAGAAAATCACATTGTAGGATTTTTAATGAATTTATTTGCAAATTATGGTGGAAAATAAGTATTTGGTCACCTACAAACAAGCAAGATTTCTGGCTCTCACAGAGCTGTAACTTCTTCTTTAAGAGGCTCCTCTGTCCTCCACTCGTTACCTGTATTAATGGCACCTGTTTGAACTTGTTATCAGTATAAAAGACACCTGTCCACAACCTCAAACAGTCACACTCCAAACTGCACTATGGCCAAGACCAAAGAGCGGTCAAAGGACACCAGAAACAAAATTGTAGACCTGCACCAGGCTGGGAAGACTGAATCTGCAATAGGTAAGCAGCTTGGTTTGAAGAAATCAACTGTGGGAGCAATTATTAGGCAAATGGAAGACATACAAGACCACTGATAATCTCCCCTCGATCTGGGGCTCCACGCAAGATCTCACCCCGTGGGGTCAAAATGATCACAAGAACGGTGAGCAAAAATCCCAGAACCACACGGGGGACCTAGTGAATGACCTGCAGAGAGCTGGGACCAAAGTAACAAAGCCTACCATCAGTAACACACTACGCCGCCAGGGACTCAAATCCTGCAGTGCCAGACGTGTCCCCTGCTTAAGCCAGTACATGTCCAGGCCCCGTCTGAAGTTTGCTAGAGTGCATTTGGATGATCCAGAAGAGGATTGGGAGAATGTCATATGGTCAGATGAAACCAAAATAGAACTTTTTGGTAAAAACTCAACTCGTCGTGTTTGGAGGACAAAGAATGCTGTGTTGAACCCAAAGAACACCATACCTACTGTGACGCATGGGGGTGGAAACATCATGTTTTGGGGCTGTTTTTCTGCAAAGGGACCAGAACGACTGATCCGTGTAAAGGAAAGAATGAATGGGGCCATGTATCGTGAGATTTTGAGTGAAAACCTCCTTCCATCAGCAAGGGCATTGAAGATGAAACATGGCTGGGTCTTTCAGCATGACAATGATCCCAAACACACCGCCCGGGCAACGAAGGAGTGGCTTCGTAAGAAGCATTTCAAGGGCCTGGAGTGGCCTAGCCAGTCTCCAGATCTCAACCCCATAGAAAATCTTTGGAGGGAGTTGAAAGTCTGTGTTGCCCAGCGACAGCCCCAAAACATCACTGCTCTAGAGGGAGATCTGCATGGAGGAATGGGCCAAAATACCAGCAACAGTGTGTGAAAACCTTGTGAAGACTTACAGAAAACGTTTGACCTGTGTCATTGCCAACAAAGGGTATATAACAAAGTATTGAGAAACTTTTGTTATTGACCAAATACTTATATTCCACCATAATTTGCAAATAAATTCATTAAAAATCCTACAATGTGATTTTCTGGATTTCTTTTTCTCATTTTGTCTGTCATAGTTGACGTGTACCTATGATGAAAATTACAGGCCTCTCTCATCTTTTTAAGTGGGAGAACTTGCACAATTGGTGGCTGACTAAATACTTTTTTTCCCCACTGTATATTGAAGCAACATCGCAAGACATCAGTCAGGAAGTTAAAGCTTGGTCGCAAATGGGTCTTCCAAATGGACAATGACCCCAAGCATATTTCCAAAGCTGTGGCAAAATGGCTTAAGGACAACAAAGTCAAGGTATTGGAGTGGCCATCACAAAGCCCTGACCTCAATTCTATAAAAAATGTGTGGGCAGAACTAAAAAAGCATGTGCGAGCAAGGAGGCCTACAAACCTGACTCAGTTACACCAGCTCTGTGGAGGAATGGGCCAAAATTCACCCAACTTATTGTGGGAAGCTTGTAGAAGGCTACTCGAAACGTTTGACCCGAGTTAAACAATTACCAAATACTAATTGAGTGTATGTAAACTTCTGACCACTGGGAATGTGATGAAATAAATAAAAGCTGAAATGAATCATTCTCTCTACTATTATTCTGACATTTCACATTCTTAAAATAAAGTGGTGATCCTAACTGACCTAAGACAGGGAATTTTTACTAGGATTAGATGTTAGGAATTGTGAAAAACTGAGTTTAAATGTATTTGGCTAAGGTGTATGTAAACCTCTGACTTCAACTGTAAGTCTCTTGTGTAAAAATCCACGTTTTCAAGGTAAAAGTGACTGTTTTCAAAAAAGAAACGGAGAATTACAATGACAACTGAACACTTGTAGAACTTATAGAAAACACACACACCATGCTGGACACATACAGCTAGCTACCAGCTCCCAGGAAAAAGCTTCCATTGTGCCCCAGCGGATAATGGGAGGCCAGTACTCGCCACACACAGCAGCTTGGAATGATGACCCTGTTGCCAGGTCCCACACCTCCAGGCCACAAATGTATGTGCTGCTCCTGGTTCCCACCTCTCACCCCCCTCTCACTAAGAGGTCGTCACAGCCGGTATGAGCACAATGCGTCCTTACGGCCCTGCTACAGAGGTTCAATTCTGAATGACGGACACTTGCGTGTTCATTCTATCTTGTGAATTGAAATCAAGTTCACTGGTAGAGCAGGTAGAACATCACACTGACACAATGCTGATGGTGACGCATGTAGTGTAGCTGAAGGGTTAGGATGTTCCTCATCATGTAGTGTAGCTGAAGGGTTAGGATGTTCATCATGTAGTGTAGCTGAAGGGTTAGGATGTTCATCATCATGTAGTGTAGCTGAAGGGTTAGGATGTTCATCATCATGTAGTGTAGCTGAAGGGTTAGGATGTTCCTCATCATGTAGTGTAGCTGAAGGGTTAGGATGTTCCTCATTATGTAGTGTAGCTGAAGGGTTAGGATGTTCATCATGTAGTGTAGCTGAAGGGTTAGGATGTTCCTCATCATGTAGTGTAGCTGAAGGGGTTAGGATGTTCCTCATCATGTAGTGTAGCTGAAGGGTTAGGATGTTCATCATGTAGTGTAGCTGAAGGGTTAGGATGTTCATCATCATGTAGTGTAGCTGAAGGGTTAGGATGTTCCTCATGTAGTGTAGCTGAAGGGTTAGGATGTTCATCATCATGTAGTGTAGCTGAAGGGTTAGGGATGTTCCTCATTATGTAGTGTAGCTGAAGGGGTTAGGATGTTCCTCATCATGTAGTGTAGCTGAAGGGTTAGGATGTTCCTCATCATGTAGTGTAGCTGAAGGGTTAGGATGTTCCTCATCATGTAGTGTAGCTGAAGGGGTTAGGATGTTCCTCATTGTGTAGTGTAGCTGAAGGGTTAGGATGTTCCTCATTATGTAGTGTAGCTGAAGGGTTAGGATGTTCATCATGTAGTGTAGCTGAAGGGTTAGGATGTTCCTCATCATGTAGTGTAGCTGAAGGGTTAGGATGTTCCTCATTATGTAGTGTAGCTGAAGGGGTTAGGATGTTCCTCATTATGTAGTGTAGCTGAAGGGTTAGGATGTTCCTCATCATGTAGTGTAGCTGAAGGGTTAGGATGTCCTCATCATGTAGTGTAGCTGAAGGGTTAGGATGTTCCTCATTATGTAGTGTAGCTGAAGGGTTAGGGATGTTCCTCATCATGTAGTGTAGCTGAAGGGTTAGGATGTTCCTCATCATGTAGTGTAGCTGAAGGGTTAGGATGTTCCTCATCATGTAGTGTAGCTGAAGGGTTAGGATGTTCATCATCATGTAGTGTAGCTGAAGGGTTAGGATGTTCCTCATTATGTAGTGTAGCTGAAGGGTTAGGATGTTCCTCATCATGTAGTGTAGCTGAAGGGTTAGGATGTTCCTCATCATGTAGTGTAGCTGAAGGGTTAGGATGTTCCTCATCATGTAGTGTAGCTGAAGGGTTAGGATGTTCCTCATCATGTAGTGTAGCTGAAGGGGTTAGGATGTTCCTCATCATGTAGTGTAGCTGAAGGGTTAGGATGTTCCTCATCATGTAGTGTAGCTGAAGGGTTAGGATGTTCCTCATCATGTAGTGTAGCTGAAGGGTTAGGATGTTCCTCATCATGTAGTGTAGCTGAAGGGTTAGGATGTTCCTCATCATGTAGTGTAGCTGAAGGGTTAGGATGTTCCTCATCATGTAGTGTAGCTGAAGGGTTAGGATGTTCCTCATTATGTAGTGTAGCTGAAGGGTTAGGATGTTCCTCATCATGTAGTGTAGCTGAAGGGTTAGGATGTTCCTCATCATGTAGTGTAGCTGAAGGGTTAGGATGTTCCTCATCATGTAGTGTAGCTGAAGGGTTAGGATGTTCATCATCATGTAGTGTAGCTGAAGGGTTAGGATGTTCTTCATCATATAGTGTAGCTGAAGCGTTAGGATGTTCCTCATCATGTAGTGTAGCTGAAGGGTTAGGATGTTCCTCATCATGTAGTGTAGCTGAAGGGTTAGGATGTTCCTCATGTAGTGTAGCTGAAGGGTTAGGATGTTCCTCATCATGTAGTGTAGCTGAAGGGTTAGGATGTTCCTCATTATGTAGTGTAGCTGAAGGGTTAGGATGTTCCTCATTATGTAGTGTAGCTGAAGGGTTAGGATGTTCCTCATCATGTAGTGTAGCTGAAGGGTTAGGATGTTCCTCATCATGTAGTGTAGCTGAAGGGTTAGGATGTTCCACATTATGTAGTGTAGCTGAAGGGTTAGGATGTTCCTCATTATGTAGTGTAGCTGAAGGGTTAGGATGTTCCTCATCATGTAGTGTAGCTGAAGGGGTTAGGATGTTCCTCATTATGTAGTGTAGCTGAAGGGTTAGGATGTTCCTCATTATGTAGTGTAGCTGAAGGGTTAGGATGTTCCTCATCATGTAGTGTAGCTGAAGGGTTAGGATGTTCATCATCATGTAGTGTAGCTGAAGGGTTAGGATGTTCATCATCATGTAGTGTAGCTGAAGGGTTAGGATGTTCATCATGTAGTGTAGCTGAAGGGTTAGGATGTTCATCATCATGTAGTGTAGCTGAAGGGTTAGGATGTTCCTCATTATGTAGTGTAGCTGAAGGGTTAGGATGTTCCTCATCATGTAGTGTAGCTGAAGGGTTAGGATGTTCATCATCATATAGTGTAGCTGAAGTGTTAGGATGTTCATAATGTAGTGTAGCTGAAGGGTTAGGATGTTCATCATCATGTAGTGTAGCTGAAGGGTTAGGATGTTCCTCATCATGTAGTGTAGCTGAAGGGTTAGGATGTTCATCACGTAGTGTAGCTGAAGGGTTAGTATGTTCATCATGTAGTGTAGCTGAAGGGTTAGGATGTACATCATCATGTAGTGTAGCTGAAGGGTTAGGATGTTCATCATGTAGTGTAGCTGAAGGGTTAGGATGTTCATCATCATGTAGTGTAGCTGAAGGGTTAGGATGTTCATCATGTAGTGTAGCTGAAGGGTTAGGATGTTCCTCATCATGTAGTTTAGCTGAAGGGTTAAGATGTTCATCATCATGTAGTGTAGCTGAAGGGTTAGGATGTTCATCACGTATTGTAGCTGAAGGGTTAGGATGTTCATCATCATGTAGTGTAGCTGAAGGGTTAGGATGTTCATCATCATATAGTGTAGCTGAAGGGTTAGGATGTTCATCACGTAGTGTAGCTGAAGGGTTAGGATGTTCATCATGTAGTGTAGCTGAAGGGTTAGGATGTTCATTATCATATAGTGTAGCTGAAGGGTTAGGATGTTCATTATCATATAGTGTAGCTGAAGGGTTAAGATGTTCATCACGTAGTGTAGCTGAAGGGTTAGGATGTTCATCATGTAGTGTAGCTGAAGGGTTAGGATGTTCCTCATCATGTAGTGTAGCTGAAGGGTTAGGATGTTCATCATGTAGTGTAGCTGACGGGTTAGGATGTTCATCATATAGTGTAGCTGAAGGGTTAGGATGTTCATCATCATGTAGTGTAGCTGAAGGGTTAGGATGTTCCTCATCATGTAGTGTAGCTGAAGGGTTAGGATGTTCCTCATTATGTAGTGTAGCTGAAGGGTTAGGATGTTCCTCATCATGTAGTGTAGCTGAAGGGTTAGGATGTTCCTCATCATGTAGTGTAGCTGAAGGGTTAGGATGTTCATCATCATGTAGTGTAGCTGAAGGGTTAGGATGTTCCTCATTATGTAGTGTAGCTGAAGGGTTAGGATGTTCCTCATCATGTAGTGTAGCTGAAGGGTTAGGATGTTCCTCATCATGTAGTGTAGCTGAAGGGTTAGGATGTTCATCATCATGTAGTGTAGCTGAAGGGTTAGGATGTTCCTCATCATGTAGTGTAGCTGAAGGGTTAGGATGTTCCTCATCATGTAGTCTAGCTGAAGGGTTAGGATGTTCATCATCATGTAGTGTAGCTGAAGGGTTAGGATGTTCCTCATCATGTAGTGTAGCTGAAGGGTTAGGATGTTCATCATCATATAGTGTAGCTGAAGGGTTAGGATGTTCATAATGTAGTGTAGCTGAAGGGTTAGGATGTTCATCATCATGTAGTGTAGCTGAAGGGTTAGGATGTTCCTCATCATGTAGTGTAGCTGAAGGGTTAGGATGTTCATCACGTAGTGTAGCTGAAGGGTTAGGATGTTCATCATGTAGTGTAGCTGAAGGGTTAGGATGTACATCATCATGTAGTGTAGCTGAAGGGTTAGGATGTTCATCATGTAGTGTAGCTGAAGGGTTAGGATGTTCATCATCATGTAGTGTAGCTGAAGGGTTAGGATGTTCCTCATCATGTAGTGTAGCTGAAGGGTTAGGATGTTCATCATGTAGTGTAGCTGAAGGGTTAGGATGTTCCTCATCATGTAGTGTAGCTGAAGGGTTAGGATGTTCATCATCATGTAGTGTAGCTGAAGGGTTAGGATGTTCATCATCATGTAGTGTAGCTGAAGGGTTAGGATGTTCATCATCATATAGTGTAGCTGAAGGGTTAGGATGTTCATCACGTAGTGTAGCTGAAGGGTTAGGATGTTCATCATCATGTAGTGTAGCTGAAGGGTTAGGATATTCATCATCATATAGTGTAGCTGAAGGGTTAGGATGTTCATCACGTATTGTAGCTGAAGGGTTAGGATGTTCATCATCATATAGTGTAGCTGAAGGGTTAGGATGTTCATCACGTAGTGTAGCTGAAGGGTTAGGATGTTCATCATGTAGTGTAGCTGAAGGGTTAGGATGTTCCTCATCATGTAGTGTAGCTGAAGGGTTAGGATGTTCATCATCATATAGTGTAGCTGAAGGGTTAGGATGTTCATCATGTAGTGTAGCTGAAGGGTTAGGATGTTCATCATCATGTAGTGTAGCTGAAGGGTTAGGATGTTCCTCATCATGTAGTGTATCTGAAGAGTTAGGATGTTCCTCATCATGTAGTTTAGCTGAAGGGTTAGGATGTTCCTCATCATATAGTGTAGCTAAAGGGTTAGGATGTTCATCATGTAATGTAGCTGAAGGGTTAGGATGTTCCTCATCATGTAGTCTATTTGAAGGGTTAGGATGTTCATCATGTAGTGTAGCTGAAGGGTTAGGATGTTCATCATGTAGTGTAGCTGAAGGGTTAGGATGTTCCTCATCATGTAGTGTAGCTGAAGGGTTAGGATGTTCCTCATCATGTAGTGTAGCTGAAGGGTTAGGATGTTCATCATGTAGTGTAGCTGAAGGGTTAGGATGTTCATCATGTAGTGTAGCTGAAGGGTTAGGATGTTCCTCATCATGTAGTGTAGCTGAAGGGTTAGGATGTTCCTCATCATGTAGTGTAGCTGAAGGGTTAGGATGTTCCTCATCATGTAGTGTAGCTGATGGGTTAGGATGTTCATCATCATGTAGTGTAGCTGAAGGGTTAGGATGTTCATCATCATGTAGTGTAGCTGAAGGGTTAGGATGTTCCTCATCATGTAGTGTAGCTGAAGGGTTAGGATGTTCATCATGTAGTGTAGCTGAAGGGTTAGGATGTTCCTCATCATGTAGTGTAGCTGAAGGGTTAGGATGTTCATCATCATGTAGTGTAGCTGAAGGGTTAGGATGTTCCTCATCATGTAGTGTAGCTGAAGGGTTAGGATGTTCATCATGTAGTGTAGCTGAAGGGTTAGGATGTTCCTCATCATGTAGTGTAGCTGAAGGGTTAGGATGTTCATCATGTAGTGTAGCTGAAGGGTTAGGATGTTCATCATGTAGTGTAGCTGAAGGGTTAGGATGTTCATCATGTAGTGTAGCTGAAGGGTTAGGATGTTCCTCATCATGTAGTGTAGCTGAAGGGTTAGGATGTTCCTCATTATGTAGTGTAGCTGAAGGGTTAGGATGTTCCTCATTATGTAGTGTAGCTGAAGGGTTAGGATGTTCCTCATCATGTAGTGTAGCTGAAGGGTTAGGATGTTCCTCATCATGTAGTGTAGCTGAAGGGTTAGGATGTTCCTCATTATGTAGTGTAGCTGAAGGGTTAGGATGTTCCTCATTATGTAGTGTAGCTGAAGGGTTAGGATGTTCCTCATCATGTAGTGTAGCTGAAGGGTTAGGATGTTCCTCATTATGTAGTGTAGCTGAAGGGTTAGGATGTTCCTCATTATGTAGTGTAGCTGAAGGGTTAGGATTTTCCTCATCATGTAGTGTAGCTGAAGGGTTAGGATGTTCATCATCATGTAGTGTAGCTGAAGGGTTAGGATGTTCATCATCATGTAGTGTAGCTGAAGGGTTAGGATGTTCATCATGTAGTGTAGCTGAAGGGTTAGGATGTTCATCATCATGTAGTGTAGCTGAAGGGTTAGGATGTTCCTCATTATGTAGTGTAGCTGAAGGGTTAGGATGTTCCTCATCATGTAGTGTAGCTGAAGGGTTAGGATGTTCATCATCATATAGTGTAGCTGAAGTGTTAGGATGTTCATAATGTAGTGTAGCTGAAGGGTTAGGATGTTCATCATCATGTAGTGTAGCTGAAGGGTTAGGATGTTCCTCATCATGTAGTGTAGCTGAAGGGTTAGGATGTTCATCACGTAGTGTAGCTGAAGGGTTAGGATGTTCATCATGTAGTGTAGCTGAAGGGTTAGGATGTACATCATCTTGTAGTGTAGCTGAAGGGTTAGGATGTTCATCATGTAGTGTAGCTGAAGGGTTAGGATGTTCATCATCATGTAGTGTAGCTGAAGGGTTAGGATGTTCATCATGTAGTGTAGCTGAAGGGTTAGGATGTTCCTCATCATGTAGTTTAGCTGAAGGGTTAAGATGTTCATCATCATGTAGTGTAGCTGAAGGGTTAGGATGTTCATCACGTAGTGTAGCTGAAGGGTTAGGATGTTCATCATCATGTAGTGTAGCTGAAGGGTTAGGATGTTCATCATCATATAGTGTAGCTGAAGGGTTAGGATGTTCATCACGTAGTGTAGCTGAAGGGTTAGGATGTTCATCATGTAGTGTAGCTGAAGGGTTAGGATGTTCATTATCATATAGTGTAGCTGAAGGGTTAGGATGTTCATTATCATATAGTGTAGCTGAAGGGTTAGGATGTTCATCACGTGAGTGTAGCTGAAGGGTTAGGATGTTCATCATGTAGTGTAGCTGAAGGGTTAGGATGTTCCTCATCATGTAGTGTAGCTGAAGGGTTAGGATGTTCATCATGTAGTGTAGCTGACGGGTTAGGATGTTCATCATATAGTGTAGCTGAAGGGTTAGGATGTTCATCATCATGTAGTGTAGCTGAAGGGGTTAGGATGTTCCTCATCATGTAGTGTAGCTGAAGGGTTAGGATGTTCCTCATTATGTAGTGTAGCTGAAGGGTTAGGATGTTCCTCATCATGTAGTGTAGCTGAAGGGTTAGGATGTTCCTCATCATGTAGTGTAGCTGAAGGGTTAGGATGTTCATCATCATGTAGTGTAGCTGAAGGGTTAGGATGTTCCTCATTATGTAGTGTAGCTGAAGGGTTAGGATGTTCCTCATCATGTAGTGTAGCTGAAGGGTTAGGATGTTCCTCATCATGTAGTGTAGCTGAAGGGTTAGGATGTTCATCATCATGTAGTGTAGCTGAAGGGTTAGGATGTTCCTCATCATGTAGTGTAGCTGAAGGGTTAGGATGTTCCTCATCATGTAGTCTAGCTGAAGGGTTAGGATGTTCATCATCATGTAGTGTAGCTGAAGGGTTAGGATGTTCCTCATCATGTAGTGTGGCTGAAGGGTTAGGATGTTCATCATCATATAGTGTAGCTGAAGGGTTAGGATGTTCATAATGTAGTGTAGCTGAAGGGTTAGGATGTTCATCATCATGTAGTGTAGCTGAAGGGTTAGGATGTTCCTCATCATGTAGTGTAGCTGAAGGGTTAGGATGTTCATCACGTAGTGTAGCTGAAGGGTTAGGATGTTCATCATGTAGTGTAGCTGAAGGGTTAGGATGTACATCATCATGTAGTGTAGCTGAAGGGTTAGGATGTTCATCATGTAGTGTAGCTAAAGGGTTAGGATGTTCATCATCATGTAGTGTAGCTGAAGGGTTAGGATGTTCCTCATCATGTAGTGTAGCTGAAGGGTTAGGATGTTCATCATGTAGTGTAGCTGAAGGGTTAGGATGTTCCTCATCATGTAGTGTAGCTGAAGGGTTAGGATGTTCATCATCATGTAGTGTAGCTGAAGGGTTAGGATGTTCATCATCATGTAGTGTAGCTGAAGGGTTAGGATGTTCATCATCATATAGTGTAGCTGAAGGGTTAGGATGTTCATCACGTAGTGTAGCTGAAGGGTTAGGATGTTCATCATCATGTAGTGTAGCTGAAGGGTTAGGATGTTCATCATCATATAGTGTAGCTGAAGGGTTAGGATGTTCATCACGTAGTGTAGCTGAAGGGTTAGGATGTTCATCATCATATAGTGTAGCTGAAGGGTTAGGATGTTCATCACGTAGTGTAGCTGAAGGGTTAGGATGTTCATCATGTAGTGTAGCTGAAGGGTTAGGATGTTCCTCATCATGTAGTGTAGCTGAAGGGTTAGGATGTTCATCATCATGTAGTGTAGCTGAAGGGTTAGGATGTTCATCATGTAGTGTAGCTGAAGGGTTAGGATGTTCATCATCATGTAGTGTAGCTGAAGGGTTAGGATGTTCCTCATCATGTAGTGTATCTGAAGAGTTAGGATGTTCCTCATCATGTAGTTTAGCTGAAGGGTTAGGATGTTCCTCATCATATAGTGTAGCTAAAGGGTTAGGATGTTCATCATGTAATGTAGCTGAAGGGTTAGGATGTTCCTCATCATGTAGTCTATTTGAAGGGTCAGGATGTTCATCATGTAGTGTAGCTGAAGGGTTAGGATGTTCATCATCATGTAGTGTAGCTGAAGGGTTAGGATGTTCCTCATCATGTAGTGTAGCTGAAGGGTTAGGATGTTCATCATGTAGTGTAGCTGAAGGGTTAGGATGTTCCTCATCATGTAGTGTAGCTGAAGGGTTAGGATGTTCATCATCATGTAGTGTAGCTGAAGGGTTAGGATGTTCCTCATCATGTAGTGTAGCTGAAGGGTTAGGATGTTCATCATGTAGTGTAGCTGAAGGGTTAGGATGTTCCTCATCATGTAGTGTAGCTGAAGGGTTAGGATGTTCATCATGTAGTGTAGCTGAAGGGTTAGGATGTTCATCATGTAGTGTAGCTGAAGGGTTAGGATGTTCATCATGTAGTGTAGCTGAAGGGTTAGGATGTTCATCATCATGTAGTGTAGCTGAAGGGTTAGGATGTTCATCATGTAGTGTAGCTGAAGGGTTAGGATGTTCATCATCATGTAGTGTAGCTGAAGGGTTAGGATGTTCATCATCATGTAGTGTAGCTGAAGGGTTAGGATGTTCCTCATTATGTAGTGTAGCTGAAGGGTTAGGATGTTCATCATGTAGTGTAGCTGAAGGGTTAGGATGTTCATCATCATGTAGTGTAGCTGAAGGGTTAGGATGTTCCTCATCATGTAGTGTAGCTGAAGGGTTAGGATGTTCCTCATTATGTAGTGTAGCTGAAGGGTTAGGATGTTCCTCATCATGTAGTGTAGCTGAAGGGTTAGGATGTTCATCATGTAGTGTAGCTGAAGGGTTAGGATGTTCATCATCATGTAGTGTAGCTGAAGGGTTAGGATGTTCATCATCATGTAGTGTAGCTGAAGGGGTTAGGATGTTCCTCATCATGTAGTGTAGCTGAAGGGTTAGGATGTTCCTCATCATGTAGTGTAGCTGAAGGGTTAGGATGTTCCTCATCATGTAGTGTAGCTGAAGGGTTAGGATGTTCATCATCATGTAGTGTAGCTGAAGGGTTAGGATGTTCCTCATCATGTAGTGTAGCTGAAGGGTTAGGATGTTCCTCATCATGTAGTGTAGCTGAAGGGTTAGGATGTTCCTCATCATGTAGTGTAGCTGAAGGGTTAGGATGTTCCTCATCATTTAGTGTAGCTGAAGGGTTAGGATGTTCCTCATCATGTAGTGTAGCTGAAGGGTTAGGATGTTCCTCATCATGTAGTGTAGCTGAAGGGTTAGGATGTTCCTCATCATGTAGTGTAGCTGAAGGGTTAGGATGTTCCTCATCATGTAGTGTAGCTGAAGGGTTAGGATGTTCCTCATTATGTAGTGTAGCTGAAGGGTTAGGATGTTCCTCATCATGTAGTGTAGCTGAAGGGTTAGGATGTTCATCATGTAGTGTAGCTGAAGGGTTAGGATGTTCATCATCATGTAGTGTAGCTGAAGGGTTAGGATGTTCATCATCATGTAGTGTAGCTGAAGGGTTAGGATGTTCATCATGTAGTGTAGCTGAAGGGTTAGGATGTTCCTCATCATGTAGTGTAGCTGAAGGGTTAGGATGTTCATCATCATGTAGTGTAGCTGAAGGGTTAGGATGTTCATCATGTAGTGTAGCTGAAGGGTTAGGATGTTCATCATGTAGTGTAGCTGAAGGGTTAGGATGTTCATCATCATCATCGATGGCTGACTTTGTTTACTCCATCCAACAGGTCCAATCTATCCTGTAGATTATAGGGTTAGGGTTAGATTATAGGGTTAGGGTTAGGGTTAGATTATAGGGTTAGGGTTAGGGTTAGATTATAGGGTTAGGGTTAGGGTTAGATTATAGGGTTAGGGTTAGATTATAGGGTTAGGGTTAGGGTTAGGGTTAGGGTTAGATTATAGGGTTAGGGTTAGGGTTAGATTATAGGGTTAGGGTTAGGGTTAGATTATAGGTTGACATTGGGAATACATGAAACAAATTATTATTATGGTACAATGCAATGTCACATTCCTGTATATACCCCGCTATATCCTGTGCATATGCCAAATCAACATTGATTTTGGTTTGGTAACATAATATTGATGGAATATGAGGAGATTATAGTGAGAATTTATGCACTGTTTATGAATTCAACCACGTCATCTTCTTCAATGCTCTCCAGAGTTGTGAATCACCATCAATGCTCTGTTGACTACAGCTAAATGGGGGGGGAAGACATTACCACCAAATAAGTCAGTGTCACAACAGTCTATTTACATAAATAGGATGTGGTGTTGTGTTGTAACCTGTGTAACATGTGTCATGCTAATGTGACCATCCTATGACTTGATGGCCCATAGTCCACCAATACGTCATTCAGATGAGACATTGTTTACTTGACTGACCCACGCTGGATATTAATTCAGTCGTCTTGGTGAGTTAGTTAACACTAGGTAGGAATCAATGCTGTATACAGGCAGGCAATGTGCTGAACAGGAAAACATAGCTAACTAACTATTTTGGTCGATTACCGACAAAGTACTTACTGAATCACAAAGCATAACACAAAAAATGCATACACCCTTTCTTACCTCTCTTTCGGTGTCGGGGTTTGAACAACCACAACTTATATAACCTCAGGTTCCCTCTAAATCAGACGGTCTCCACCAGTATCTCCCAGACAAATACATGTTTGTGTGATGTTACTGTACCACATGTTATTGCTAGATGCTTTTTTGGGGTGGTCCTGGGCCGAAAATGCTGTCGGCCACCTAGTTAGCTAGCATTATCGTCTAGAAACCAAACACACTAACGCTATCATGTCAACAACCTGCATATCTAGCTTTAACTAGCTAATGTTAGCTAGTTGAAAGAAAGGCTTTGGGCATCTGGTGGAGTTTATGCAGTGTAGCTACATGATTCTATCGTTATATTCCTTTGAGTACAAAACAGTCAGAATTCAGAAGATGTTAGTTAGCTAAGTATCCATGTTAGCTAGCTTGGACATTGAACACATTAAGGTTAGCAGCTAACATAGCTAGTAAGCTAAAAACTCAACCCAACACTTACCTATCAGTGCATGAGAACGGTGGCCATTTCGGTGTCGCTCTTCCACCATTGTAAATTAATTCCAATGTTTATCCAGTTTCTGGTCATGATCAATCTTTTTCTCTCTTCTTTGTCCTTTTTGGGGTCGAGTTGATTCAGATCCAAGAACCGAGAATGATGCTTGTTTCTTTTGTCCCTGCTACAGTTTGCAAACAAGTTGGCTAGCTTGTTGGCTTCGTTTGCTCTGAGTTTGTTTCTGGCGGTTGTAACGTTAGCTAGCAAGTGACTTTCACTTCTCCTCTGGGGCCATGGCAGCAGGGTCATTCGAGAATGCGGGCTTTAACGCAAAGACACACCTTGTCCAGAAGGCCGGCTCAGGGCTCAACTCCCTGGTTTTCTTTCAAAGCGAAAACACTACACAAGAAGTGGAGCGTCATAGGGTCGCCCAAGACCTGCGCATTTCCTGCTTTAATTTGCATGCTGAGAATGTTGTGGTAATATTAGGTAAAACTTAAATATAACATTTTCTAAATGTTCTTGAAATGTTTTGAGGACCTCCAAGACAAGGTAAAATGTATATTGCGTGAACATAAATGGAATATTTTGTTAAACCTAAAACAAATATGCTACTAACGTCATAAATATTGAATTATTTCATTCTTACAACATTAAGGGAACGTCCTGTGCAACCTAACTTAAACATTCTATGATTGTCAATACAACTGAGCATAATTTGGGTTTTGGGAACCTATCTCTTGTAATGTACTGTTCCCACAACCTAATTACATGTTATGGAACCTTTAAAGTACTCATAAAGGTTGTTATGTCAACATTCTTGCGACATCAAAGGAATGTTTTGTGCACTGTGATACAAACATTATCTTAATGTCAGCACAACTGGACAGTTTTTTTGTTTTGAGAACATACGGTATCTCTTGTCATGTCCCCACAATGTTACCACAACCTAATGAAACATTCTTTTATTTAAAAAGACAAAATGTGTTCTGGGAACGTTCTTGTAACATCAGGTTAATGTTTTTTTATGCACCCTAAAAGAAACTGTAGAATAATCCGCTCAACTGGACAGTTTTTGTGTTTTGGGAACATATCTTTGTGATGTCCCCAGAATGTTCTCACCAGACTGTCCCCACAACCTAATAGAACATTCTGGGAAACATTAAAGAACCGATTACATTTCTTATAGGAACACTCTTGCAAATGTTTTATACAAACATTCTATAATCATCACCACGAATGGATAGCTTTTTTGTTATGAGAACATTTGCTGCGACCTAACGAATGTTCTCAGAACTTTCGCAGAACCAATTTTGGTTTGCTGGGAAAACATTACTGGTACATTGTGTTATTACATTACCTGAAAACCTAATGACAACTTTTGGGTAATGTTCTGTGGTAGTTGTTACAGATGTAGTGCACAACATTTTAGTTAGGAGAACATTCGGATATTTCATTTAAAACATGTTTAAAAAAAATAAAAACATTTTGTTATCAAAAACATTCTCTGAATATTTTGGGGATGTTATCATCCTAATGTTAGATAAAACATGTTTGAAAAAATCTAACTGTAAGTCGCTCTGGATAAGAGCGTCTTCTAAATGACTAAAATGTAAAAAAAAAAATGTAAACCCTAAATAGAACTTAATGTGAATCTTAGCTAATGTTCTGAAAATGTTCCCAGTTTGCTGTGAAATATATTCAACTCTAGAACTGTCTAAGAATAGAGGTTATGAGAAAGGTTCAGGGGTAGAGGCTAGAACTGTCTAGATGCTATGGGAGCTGTCTGAAGGCTAGGAGAACTGTCTAGATGATATGGGAGCTGGCTGAAGGCTAGGAGAACTGTCTAGATGATATGGGAGCTGGCTGAAGGCTGGGAGAACTGTCTAGATGATATGGGAGCTGGCTGAAGGCTAGGAGAACTGTCTAGATGATATGGGAGCTGGCTGAAGGCTAGGAGAACTGTCTAGATGATATGGGAGCTGGCTGAAGGCTAGGACCTGAGAGAAACTTGGCAGAGAGACAAGAAAAACGGTTGAAAGGGGATTTTATGGACCACAGGACTAGCATCCTGTTAGTTCAATAAAGCCTGACTGTAAAACAACACAATGTGGACGTTTAGGTGCTAGGGCCTGTACTACAACACACAAGGCCCTGTATGTCGAACCATAACCCTACAGTGGTTTCATTTGATTTGAGTAGTCCTACAGTCCGCAGTCCTATAGTGGAACATGTTAGCCAGTGGAATCTCTCTGTGAGGCCTGATTGTAACATATGCATGCAGTTGATGTTGATGAGATTTCAAACAGTGAATGTTGAGACTGAGACCCCAGAGGAATGACTGAGCCCCTCAATGTAAACTCACTGCTGTGTGGAGAGGACTGCTGCTCCTCCTCCTCCTATCTATTCCTCCCTGGTCTCTCTCTCCTCCTCCCTGCACCAGGCCAGATGGGAGCAGCTCTACAAGGCTGAGAGAGAGAGAGAGAGAGAGAGAGAGGGAGAGAGAGAGAGAGAGAGAGAGAGAGAGAGAGAGAGAGAGAGAGAGAGAGAGAGAGAGAGAGAGAGAGAGAGAGAGAGAGAGAGAGAGAGAGAGAGAGAGAGAGAGGAGAGAGAGAGAGAGAGAGAGAGAGAGAGAGAGAGGGAGAGAAAGAGAGACAGAGAGGAGAGAGAGAGAGAGAGAGAGAGAGGAGAGAGACAGAGGAGAGAGAGAGGAGAGAGAGAGAGAGAGAGAGAGAGAGAGAGAGAGAGAGAGAGAGAGAGAGAGAGAGAGAGGGAGAGAGAGAGAGAGAGAGAGAGAGAGAGAGGGAGAGAGAGAGAGAGAGAGAGAGAGAGAGAGGGAGAGAGACAGAGGAGAGAGAGAGGAGAGAGAGAGAGAGAGAGAGAGAGAGAGAGAGAGAGAGGGAGAGAGACAGAGAGGAGAGAGAGAGGAGAGCGAGAGAGAGAGGAGAGAGAGAGAGAGAGAGAGAGAGAGAGAGAGAGAGAGAGACAGAGACAGAGAGAGAGACATAATAGCATGAACAGCATCTGGTAGCGTGTGTGTGTGCTGGGCAATATGAATGTAGTCTCCTTTATAGAACATCTGGAGTCAGTTTGTCTGAATGAAGCTTCTCTGCTTCTCCCTGATAGGCTGGCTGTGTTGGGTGTTAGAGGCTGCCCCTGATAGGCTGGCTGTGTTGGGTGTTAGAGGGGCTCAGGGGCAGTCACCCTGAGACCGGGTTGGTCACACCACGCTACACACACCATGACGTGTTCTGGAAACAGCATGGCTGTGTAGTTTACTGTCTTTCCCTTAGAGAGCAGTGTCTGGGTAGTGACCAAGCCATTATCATATTATTGTGGAACTGCAGTAGTCAGGGTTAGTGACCATGCTAACAGGCCTCCTGTAGCTCAGTTGGTAGAGCGTGGCGCTTGCAACGGCAGGGTTGTGGGTTCGATTCCCACGTGGGGCAAGTATGAAAAATGTATGCACTCACTAACTGTAAGTCGCTCTGGAGAGCGTCTGCTAAAAATGACTAAAATGTAAAAAATATATATATATATTATCATATTAGTGTGGAACTGCAGTGGTTAGAGACGGAGGTACTTTTATAATGTAAGCTCCCTGCTGTAGAGGTTGGAGGTACTGCTGTAGAGGTTGGAGGTACTGCTGTAGAGGGTTGAGGTACTGCTGTAGAGGGTTGAGGTACTGCTGTAGAGGGTTGAGGTACTGCTGTAGAGGGTTGAGGTACTGCTGTAGAGGGTTGAGGTACTGCTGTAGAGGGTTGAGGTACTGCTGTAGAGGGTTGAGGTACTGCTGTAGAGGGTTGAGGTACTGCTGTAGAGGGTTGAGGTACTGCTGTAGAGGGTTGAGGTACTGCTGTAGAGGGTTGAGGTACTGCTGTAGAGAGTTGAGGTACTGCTGTAGAGAGTTGAGGTACTGCTGTAGAGGGTTGAGGTACTGCTGTAGGGGGTTGAGGTACTGCTGTAGAGGGTTGAGGTACTGCTGTAGAGGGTTGAGGTACTGCTGTAGAGGGTTGAGGTACTGCTGTAGAGGGTTGATGTACTGCTGTAGAGAGTTGAGGTACTGCTGTATAGGGTTGAGGTACTGCTGTAGAGAGTTGAGGTACTGCTGTAGAGGGTTGAGGTACTGCTGTAGAGGGTTGAGGTACTGCTGTAGAGGGTTGAGGTACTGCTGTAGAGGGTTGAGGTACTGCTGTAGAGGGTTGAAGTACTGCTGTAGAGGGTTGAAGTACTGCTCTAGAGGGTTGAGGTACGGCTGTAGAGGGTTGAGGTATTGTAGTGGTCCAGACCACCAGGATGTCTCCTGTAGAGGGTTGAGGTATTGTAGTGGTCCAGACCACCAGGATGTCTCCTGTAGAGGGTTGAGGTATTGTAGTGGTCCAGACCACCAGGATGTCTCCTGTAGAGGGTTGAGGTATTGTAGTGGTGCAGACCACCAGGATGTCTCCTGTAGAGGGTTGAGGTATTGTAGTGGTGCAGGCCAGCAGGATGTCTCCTGTAGAGGGTTGAGGTATTGTAGTGGTGCAGGCCAGCAGGATGTCTCCTGTAGAGGGTTGAGGTATTGTAGTGGTGCAGACCACCAGGATGTCTCCTGTAGAGGGTTGAGGTATTGTAGTGGTCCAGACCACCAGGATGTCTCCTGTAGAGGGTTGAGGTATTGTAGTGGTCCAGACCACCAGGATGTCTCCTGTAGAGGGTTGAGGTATTGTAGTGGTCCAGACCACCAGGATGTCTCCTGTAGAGGGTTGAGGTATTGTAGTGGTCCAGACCACCAGGATGTCTCCTGTAGAGGGTTGAGGTATTGTAGTGGTCCAGACCACCAGGATGTCTCCTGTAGAGGTTTGAGGTATTGTAGTGGTCCAGACCACCAGGATGTCTCCTGTAGAGGGTTGAGGTATTGTAGTGGTCCAGACTAGCAGGATATCTCCTGTAGAGGGTTGAGGTATTGTAGTGGTCCAGACCACCAGGATGTCTCCTGTAGAGGGTTGAGGTATTGTAGTGGTCCAGACCACCAGGATGTCTCCTGTAGAGGGTTGAGGTATTGTAGTGGTCCAGACCACCAGGATGTCTCCTGTAGAGGGTTGAGGTATTGTAGTGGTCCAGACCACCAGGATGTCTCCTGTAGAGGGTTGAGGTATTGTAGTGGTCCAGACCACCAGGATGTCTCCTGTAGAGGGTTGAGGTATTGTAGTGGTGCAGACCACCAGGATGTCTCCTGTAGAGGGTTGAGGTATTGTAGTGGTCCAGACTAGCAGGATGTCTCCTGTAGAGGGTTGAGGTATTGTAGTGGTCCAGACCACCAGGATGTCTCCTGTAGAGGGTTGAGGTATTGTAGTGGTCCAGACCACCAGGATGTCTCCTGTAGAGGGTTGAGGTATTGTAGTGGTGCAGGCCAGCAGGATGTCTCATTCTTCTAATTTAACAGCAGCCACAGCTGGCCCGGGGCTTTACTGACTCATACCTCTTTAATCTCTCTAATAAAACCTCATATAATGTAATGGTTTAATGAATTACCACACGCAAAGGTCAGGGAACACACAGTCCCACACACACACAGTCCCACACACACACAGTCCCACACACAGTCCCACACACACACAGTCCCACACACAGTCCCACACACACACAGTCCCACACACACACAGTCCCACACACACACAGTCCCACACACACACAGTCCCACACACACACAGTCCCACACACACACAGTCCCACACACACACAGTCCCACACACACACAGTCCCACACACAGTCCCACACACACACACAGTCACACACACACACAGTCCCACACACACACAGTCCCACACACACACAGTCCCACGCACACACAGTCCCACACACACACACAGTCCCACACACAGTCCCACACACACACACACAGTCCCACACACACACAGTCCCACACACACACAGTCCCACACACACACAGTCCCACACACACACACACAGTCCCACACGCACACAGTCCCACACACACACAGTCCCACACACACACAGTCCCACATACACAGTCCCACACACACACAGTCCCACACACACACAGTCCCACACACACACAGTCCCACACACACACAGTCCCACACACAGTCCCACACACACACAGTCACACACACACACAGTCCCACACACACACAGTCCCACACACACACAGTCCCACGCACACACAGTCCCACACACACACACAGTCCCACACACAGTCCCACACACACACACAGTCCCACACACACACAGTCCCACACACACACAGTCCCACGCACACACAGTCCCACACACACACACACAGTCCCACACGCACACAGTCCCACACACACACAGTCCCACACACACAGTCCCACACATACATTGCTCCAAACACACCTCTCGGTATGCTCATTGCTCCAAACACACCTCTCGGTATGCTCATTGCTCCAAACACACCTCTCGGTATGCTCATTGCTCCAAACACACCTCTCGGTATGCTCATTGCTCCAAACACACCTCTCGGTATGCTCATTGCTCCAAACACACCTCTCGGTATGCTCATTGCTCCAAACACACCTCTCGGTATGCTCATTGCTCCAAACACACCTCTCGGTATGCTCATTGCTCCAAACACACCTCTCGGTATGCTCATTGCTCCAAACACACCTCTCGGTATGCTCATTGCTCCAAACACACCTCTCGGTATGCTCATTGCTCCAAACACACCTCTCGGTATGCTCATTGCTCCAAACACACCTCCCAGTATGCTCATTGCTCCAAACACACCTCTCAGTATGAGTTTGAGTATGCTAATTGCTCCACATTGTAACATCCTCTGCAGCGACTGGGCTCAACCGGAAACTTGTTCAAACAAGCATGACTGCTGCTGTAAGGAAAGTATTCAGTGCATGTGTGTCGGGTTTACATTCCTCATGCTGCACCACATCACTCACACACCGACACTGCTAACACACACACACACACACACACACACACACACACACACACACACACACACACACACACACACACGCTACCAGATGCTGTTCATTTACAGTGAGGGAAAAAAGTATTTGATCCCCTGCTGATTTTGTACGTTTGCCCACTGACAAAGAAATGATCAGTCTAGAATTTTAATGGTAGGTTTATTTGAACAGTGAGAGACAGAATAACAACCAAAAAATCCAGAAAAACGCATGTCAAAAATGTTATAAATTGATTTGCATTTTAATGAAGGAAATAAGTATTTGACCCCCTTTCAATCAGAAAGATTTCTGGCTCCCAGGTGTCTTTTGTACAGGTAACGAGCTGAGATTAGGAGCACACTCTTAAAGGGAGTGCTCCTAATCTCAGTTTGTTACCTGTATAAAAGACACCTGTCCACAGAAGCAATCAATCAATCAGATTCCAAACTCTCCACCATGGCCAAGACCAAAGAGCTCTCCAAGGATGTCAGGGACAAGATTATAGACCTACACAAGGCTGGAATGGGCTACAAGACCATCGCCAAGCAGCTTGGTGAGAAGTTGACAACAGTTGGTGTGGTTATTCGCAAATGGAAGAAACACAAAATAACTGTCAATCTCCCTCGGCCCGGGGCTCCATGCAAGATCTCACCTCGTGGAGTTGCAATGATCATGAGAATGGTGAGGAATCAGCCCAGAACTACACGGGAGGATCTTGTCAATGATCTCAAGGCAGCTGGGACCATAGTCACCAAGAAAACAATTGGTAACACACTACGCCGTGAAGGACTGAAATCCTGCAGCGCCCGCAAGGTCCCCCTGCTCAAGAAAGCACATATACAGGCCCGTCTGAAGTTTGCCAATGAACATCTGAACGATTCAGAGGAGAACTGGGTGAAAGTGTTGTGCTCAGATGAGACCAAAATCGAGCTCTTTGGCATCAACTCAACTCGCCGTGTTTGGATGAGGAGGAATGCTGTCTATGACCCCAAGAACACCATCCCCACCGTCAAACATGGAGGTGGAAACATTATGCTTTGGGGGTGTTTTTCTGCTAAGGGGACAGGACAACTTCACCGCATCAAAGGGACGATGGACGGGGCCATGTACCGTCAAATCTTGGGTGAGAATCTCCTTCCCTCAGCCAGGGCATTGAAAATGGGTCGTGGATAAGGTATTCCAGCATGACAATGAACCAAAACACACGGCCAAGGCAACAAAGGAGTGGCTCAAGAAGAAGCACATTAAGGTCCTGGAGTGGCCTAGCCAGTCTCCAGACTTTAATCCCATAGAAAATCTGTGGAGGGAGCTGAAGGTTCGAGTTGCCAAACGTCAGCCTCGAAACCTTAATGACTTGGAGAAGATCTGCAAAGAGGAGTGGAACAAAATCCCTCCTGAGATTTGTGCAAACCTGGTGGCCAACTACAAGAAACATCTGACCTCTGATTGCCAACAAGGGTTTTGCCACCAAGTACTAAGTCGTGTTTTGCAGAGGGGTCAAATACTTATTTCCCTCATTAAAATGCAAATCAATTTATAACATTTTTGACATGCATTTTTATGGATTTTGTTGTTGTTATTCTGTCTCTCACTGTTCAAATAAACCTACCATTAAAATTATAGACTGATAATTTCTTTGTCAGTGGGCAAACTTACAAAATCAGCAGGGGATCAAATACTGTTTTTCCCTCCCTGTAACTGAGCCCCAGACTGCCTATACTGTTTTTCCCTCCCTGTAACTGAGCCCCAGACTGCCTATACTGTTTTTCCCTCCCTGTAACTGAGCCCCAGACTGCCTATACTGTTTTCCCTCCCTGTAACTGAGCCCCAGACTGCCTATACTGTTTTCCCTCCCTGTAACTGAGCCCCAGACTGCCTATACTGTTTTCCCTCCCTGTAACTGAGCCCCAGACTGCCTATACTGTTTTCCCTCCCTGTAACTGAGCCCCAGACTGCCTATACTGTTTTCCCTCCCTGTAACTGAGCCCCCAGACTGCCTATACTGTTTTCCCTCCCTGTAACTGAGCCCCAGACTGCCTATACTGTTTTTCCCTCCCTGTAACTGAGCCCCAGACTGCCTATACTGTTTTTCCCTCACTGTAACTGAGCCCCAGACTGCCTATACTGTTTTCCCCTCACTGTAACTGAGCCCCAGACTGCCTATACTGTTTTTCCCTCCCTGTAACTGAGCCCCAGACTGCCTATACTGTTTTCCCTCCCTGTAACTGAGCCCCAGACTGCCTATACTGTTTTTCCCTCCCTGTAACTGAGCCCCAGACTGCCTATACTGTTTTTCCCCTCCCTGTAACTGAGCCCCAGACTGCCTATACTGTTTTCCCTCCCTGTAACTGAGCCCCAGACTGCCTATACTGTTTTTCCCCTCCCTGTAACTGAGCCCCAGACTGCCTATACTGTTTTCCCTCACTGTAACTGAGCCCCAGACTGCCTATACTGTTTTCCCTCCCTGTAACTGAGCCCCAGACTGCCTATACTGTTTTTCCCTCCCTGTAACTGAGCCCCAGACTGCCTATACTGTTTTCCCTCCCTGTAACTGAGCCCCAGACTGCCTATACTGTTTTCCCCTCAATGTAACTGAGCCCCAGACTGCCTATACTGTTTTCCCCTCACTGTAACTGAGCCCCAGACTGCCTATACTGTTTTCCCTCCCTGTAACTGAGCCCCAGACTGCCTATACTGTTTTCCCCTCAATGTAACTGAGCCCCAGACTGCCTATACTGTTTTTCCCTCCCTGTAACTGAGCCCCAGACTGCCTATACTGTTTTCCCCTCACTGTAACTGAGCCCCAGACTGCCTATACTGTTTTCCCCTCACTGTAACTGAGCCCCAGACTGCCTATACTGTTTTCCCCTCACTGTAACTGAGCCCCAGACTGCCTATACTGTTTTTCCCTCCCTGTAACTGAGCCCCAGACTGCCTATACTGTTTTCCCTCCCTGTAACTGAGCCCCAGACTTCCCTATACTGTTTTCCCTCACTGTAACTGAGCCCCAGACTGCCCTATATGTATAACATGTCAACCCTTTACAACCAGCTGGCAGACTGAGTAGACGATGGTGTCCAACTAATAACTGAAGAGATCAACTGTGGTGTGGATGTGTAGAGTGATCAGGCTAGAATGTTCTACTGCTATGTTCTAGTTGTGCCTCCGAAGCCGACCAGCTAACAGGACAGTGGTTATGAATGAAAGAGCAAACAGGACAGGGGTTATGTATGAAAGAGCAAACAGGACAGTGGTTATGTATGAAAGAGCAAACAGGACAGGGGTTATGTATGAAAGAGCTAACTGGACAGGGGTTATGTATGGAAGAGCTAATTGGACAGGGGTTATGTATGGAAGAGCTAATTGGATAGGGGTTATGTTTGGAAGAGCTAATTGGACAGTGGTTATGTATGGAAGAGCTAATTGGACAGGGGTTATGTATGAAAGAGCTAATTGGACAGGGGTTATGTATGGAAGAGCTAATTGGACAGGGGTTATGTATGGAAGAGCTAATTGGACAGGGGTTATGTATGGAAGAGCTAATTGGACAGGGGTTATGTATGGAAGAGCTTATTGGACTGTGGATATGTATGGAAGAGCTAACAGGACAGGGGTTATGTATGTATGCAAGAGGTATTGTATTTTGTATTTATTATGGATCCCCATAAGGCAGTTATAAATTTACAATACATTCACAACAGATTTCACAACACATTAAGTGTGTGCCCTCAGGCCCCTACTCTACTACCACATGTCTATTTTCCATCCAAGTTGTCAGACCCCGGTGGCTTGTCATTGTTGATAGACAACAACAACAAAAATTCATCTCTTCCACACTCATTTTACGGAATTCAAAATTACGACGCTTGTCTTTCATAATTTGGTCAGAAATACTTGGATGTGTATAGTCAGCGTTTGTTGCTGGCATGTCATGCCTAAATTTGCTAATCTTGCCAATGAAAAAATCATTAAAGTAGTTGGCAATATCAGTGGGTTTTGTGATGGGTTTTGTGATGAATGAACCATCTGATTAATGAATGATGGAGCCGAGTTTGCGTTTTTGCCCAACAATTCATTTAAGGTGCTCCAAAGCTTTTTACTATAATTATTTATGTCATTTATCTTTGTTTCATAGTGTAGTTTCTTCTTCTTTTTATTCAGTTTAGTCACATGATTTCTCAATCTGCAGTACATTTGCCAATCGGTTGTGCAGCCAGACTTATGTGCCATTCCTTTTGCCTCATCCCTCTCAACCATACAATTGTTCAATTCCTCATCAATCCACAGAGATTTAACCATTTTTACAGTCATTTTCTTAATGGATGCATCCTTATTAGTAACTGGAATAAGCAATTTCATAAACGTTTCAAGTGCAGCGTCTGTTTGCTCCTCATTACACACCACAGACCAACAAATATGATTTACAGTGGGGAAAAAAAGTATTTAGTCAGCCACAAATTGTGCAAGTTCTCCCACTTAAAAAGATGAGAGAGGCCTGTAATTTTCATCATAGGTACATGTCAACTATGACAGACAAAATGAGAAAATAATTCCAGAAAATCACATTGTAGGATTTTTAATGAATTTATTTGCAAATTATGGTGGAAAATAAGCATTTGGTCAATAACAAAAGTTTCTCAATACTTTGTTATATACCCTTTGTTGGCAATGACACAGGTCAAACGTTTTCTGTAAGTCTTCACAAGGTTTTCACACACTGTTGCTGGTATTTTGGCCCATTCCTCCATGCAGATCTCCTCTAGAGCAGTGATGTTTTGGGGCTGTCGCTGGGCAACACGGACTTTCAACTCCCCTCCAAAGATTTTCTATGGGGTTGAGATCTGGAGATTGGCTAGGCCACTCCAGGACCTTGAAATGCTTCTTACGAAGCCACTCCTTCGTTGCCCGGGCGGTGTGTTTGGGATCATTGTCATGCTGAAAGACCCAGCCACGTTTAATCTTCAATGCCCTTGCTGATGGAAGGAGGTTTTCACTCAAAATCTCACGATACATGGCCCCATTCATTCTTTCCTTTACACGGATCAGTTGTCCTGGTCCCTTTGCAGAAAAACAGCCCCAAAGCATGATGTTTCCACCCCCATGCTTCACAGTAGGTATGGTGTTCTTTGGATGCAACTCAGCATTCTTTGTCCTCCAAACACGACGAGTTGAGTTTTTACCAAAAAGTTATATTTTGGTTTCATCTGACCATATGACATTCTCCCAATCCTCTTCTGGATCATCCAAATGCACTCTAGCAAACTTCAGATAGGCCTGGACATGTACTGGCTTAAGCAGGGGGACACGTCTGGCACTGCAGGATTTGAGTCCCTGGCGGCGTAGTGTGTTACTGATGGTAGGCTTTGTTACTTTGGTCCCAGCTCTCTGCAGGTCATTCACTAGGTCCCCTGTGTGGTTCTGGGATTTTTGCTCACCGTTCTTGTGAACATTTTGACCCCACGGGGTGAGATCTTGCGTGGAGCCCCAGATCGAGGGAGATTATCAGTGGTCTTGTATGTCTTCCATTTCCTAATAATTGCTCCCACAGTTGATTTCTTCAAACCAAGCTGCTTACCTATTGCAGATTCAGTCTTCAAAGCCTGGTGCAGGTCTACAATTTTGTTTCTGGTGTCCTTTGACAGCTCTTTGGTCTTGGCCATAGTGGAGTTTGGAGTGTGACTGTTTGAGGTTGTGGACAGGTGTATTTTATACTGATAACAAGTTCAAACAGGTTCCATTAATACAGGTAACGAGTGGAGGACAGAGGAGCCTCTTAAAGAAGAAGTTACAGGTCTGTGAGAGCCAGAAATCTTGCTTGTTTGTAGGTGACCAAATACTTATTTTCCACCATAATTTGCAAATAAATTCATAAAAAATCCTAAAATGTGATTTTCTGGATTTTTTTGTCCGTCATAGTTGACGTGTACCTATGATGAAAATTACAGGCCTCTCTCATCTTTTTAAGTGGGAGAACTTGCACAATTGGTGGCTGACTAAATACTTTTTTTCCCCACTGTACATCAACAACATAGGAATCGCTAGAAAACTTATTGTATGACCTCTTATACATTATATTAGGCCCAGCCTTCGGAACTTTGGTTTTCCTAGATATGGCTACAATATTGTGATCACAGCATCCAATGGATTTGGATACTGCTTTCAAACAAATTTCTGCAGCATTAGTAAAGATGTGATCAATATATGTTGTTGATTTAATTCCTGTGCTGTTTGTAACTACCCTGGTAGGTTGACTGATAACCTGAACCAGGTTGCAGGCACTAGTTACAGTTTGAAGCTTTCTCTTGAGTGGGCAGCCTGATGAAAGCCAGTCAATATTTAAATCACCCAGAAAATATACCTCTCTGTTGATATCACATACATTATCAAGCATTTCACACATGTATCCAGATACTGACTGTTAGCACTTGGTGGTCTATAGCAGCTTCCCACCAGAATGGGCTTTAGATTAGGCAGATGAACCTGTAGCCATATTACTTCAACAGTATTTAACATGAGAGCCTCTCTAATCTTTACAGGAATGTGGTTCTGAATATAGACCGCAACACCGCCCCGTTGGCATTTCTTGTCTTTTCTGTAGATGTTATAACCTTGTACTGCTACCACTGTATCATCACAGGTATTATCTAAGTGAGTTCCAGAGATTGTCAGAATATGAATGTCATCTGTTACTAGCAAGTTATTGATTTCATGAACCTTGTTTCTTAAACTACATATGTTAACGTGGGCTATTTTTAACACTTTTCTGGGATGCTTGATTGTTTTTCTTGCTTTACTGGAAAGTTTAGCAGAGGTAGACATACTCAGATTATTTATGTTAGTGCAGGGTGAGCTGCACACAGTGGACTTCCTACTAGGGCACACCAACTCAGTGCTAACAGTATAACTCTGGTTCATAGGCATATGATTACTGCATACAATAGCTTTAGGATCAGCAGAGGCATTCCGGGCAGTAAGAGGGACATTTATTACGTTATTTACATTGTGTCTTCCAACACCCCTGAGATAATGTACATTTGCTGAAGCATTATGACAACTCAGCAACACAATGGTAGGGATTATATGAGCTGGGCTTGGGTCATTGATAAGTCATTGTCTCAACGCAGCCTTATAATGCTGTGAATGGATCCAGGATCCTAAATGATTTGGGTGGATCCCATCCTCCTTATAATCCGAGCTTTGTTTGCAGAAGGTATCAAAATGGTCAATAAATATTACACCCACAGAGCTGCAATAGTCTCGTAGCCAGTTATGGAGGGCTAAAAGTCTGCTGAACCGTTCAATGCCACGATTTAGGGAGGGCAGAGGACCAATCAGTTCTTTAAAATCCATCTTCAGCTGTTCTGAGCTGCTGTTCATAATGTAATTCGACCCCACATGAACCATGACAGTATCAGCCCCCGGTGACTGACGCACAGCCTCGGGAAGCAACCTGGTGATATCCTGAACTTTTGCCCCAGGAAAACACAAAGTCTTTGCCCCAGGTACAGATATGCCTCACCATCGAACCCCCTATCACAATAGCCGGAATGATCCGGCCTCTACTGTGTCTCGAAGCTGATTGCGAGGCCAGAGCCACAGAACTCACCTGAGAAGAGGGCTGCTGAGACGCCGGCTGCGTGCAGGCCACAACAGCCAAAGGGACAGAGCTGTGATCCAGAGAGCACGGCCCAGCGGAGGGGAGGCCGCGGTGGTCCAGGCTGTTGATTGACTAGGACAGGTAGCTGGAGGGGCATCCACAGCCATCGAGGGAATACCCAAGCCCCCGGCAGAAGACAGCTGATACAGGGGCTCAAAGCGATTTGAAAGTCTTAAATCCGGACGCAGGGGAAGAAGGCAGGCACGCCGAGAACGATTCTTCTCCTTCTCTCTGGTTCCGACACGCATCCATTTACGCTCACCTGGAGTCGAACAATGAGCAGCCATTTTCTGGTTCAAGCTAGTAGAGGGGTACAGTGGCGGAAATTGGATGGTCCCATTATGATCATCTTGGATGTTTTGATAGGAAGCATTTAAAGATGCCGATAGTCTCATGGAATCCTTATTCAGTTGAAGGCGCTTGGTCAAATGTTGTATTTCTTCATGAAGAGTAATAATCCTTTCTTTAGCTGCATCAAGTTCAAAACATGTTTCACAAATGAAGGTATCCATCGGACCTTTCTCCGTGACAACTACAAACATGTCGCAGATGATACACTTAATAGCACGCGAGTCCCCAGCAGATTCAAAGGCGTTTTCACTGCTGAACGCCGACAGTCCAAGGGAACAAACATTTTAGATGCTCCCTCCATGAAACCGCGGGACGCCCCTACCAGCGCCTCGCACAACTTTGTTGTTGTCTGTCTCTCGTTGAATGTGAAGAGTGAGAGAGAAGCGCAGGGGGGGCAGGTGATGGCTGGGTCTGTTGTCAGTGGCAGGTCGCCGGCTGTTCCTTGCTAAGCACGGGCCCGGCTGCGTTAGCATTTGGTGTAGCCTCTCAGAGCCGTGTCAGGCCTGTCCCCAGGGTCTGTAGCACGGGCCCGGCTGCGTTAGCATTTGGTGCAGCCTCTCAGAGCCGTGTCAGGCCTGTCCCCCAGGGTCTGTAGCACGGGCCCGGCTGCGTTAGCATTTGGTGTAGCCTCTCAGAGCCGTGTCAGGCCTGTCCCCAGGGTCTGTAGCACGGGCCCGGCTGCGTGTTAGCATTTGGTGTAGCCTCTCAGAGCCGTGTCAGGCCTGTCCCCAGGGTCTGTAGCACGGGCCCGGCTGCGTTAGCATTTGGTGTAGCCTCTCAGAGCCGTGTCAGGCCTGTCCCCAGGGTCTGTAGCACGGGCCCGGCTGCGTTAGCATTTGGTGTAGCCTCTCAGAGCCGTGTCAGGCCTGTCCCCAGGGTCTGTAGCACGGGCCCGGCTGCGTTAGCATTTGGTGTAGCCTCTCAGAGCCGTGTCAGGCCTGTCCCCAGGGTCTGTAGCACGGGCCCGGCTGCGTGTTAGCATTTGGTGTAGCCTCTCAGAGCCGTGTCAGGCCTGTCCCCAGGGTCTGTAGCACGGGCCCGGCTGCGTGTTAGCATTTGGTGTAGCCTCTCAGAGCCGTGTCAGGCCTGTCCCCAGGGTCTGTAGTCATACAGTTACAGCATGTGGAGTCCCACTCACACGCTGGAAATAGGCCCTTTCCTTTAGTAGTTCTATAGAGTGTTGTATGAGTTGAGCTCTTGGTAGCCTGGCTCGGCTGTTGGTATCCAGGTACTAAAGCGTCCGGGGGGGAAAAGTTGAATGAAAAAAGTTGAGCGAGGAAAAAACGAAGATGTGTTGAAATGCAGAGTTTTGATTAAACGGTTATTAAATGTAAAAAACGAAAAGTTTGGCAGGCGACAATGCCCAGTGGCAACAAACAGCACAGCAGCATGACAACGCAGAAGTGTGACATTTTATGCAACTTGTTAAGCCCATTTTACTCCTGAACTATATAGGTATCTAACAGGACAGGGAGAAAGAGCAAACAGGACAGGGCCAGATATGTGGTGGTTAAACAGTGAAGAGCCCTGCTAGATATGTGGTGGTTAAACAGTGAAGAGCCCTGCTAGATATGTGGTGGTTAAACAGTGAAGAGCCCTGCTAGATATGCGGTGGTTAAACAGTAAAGAGCCCTGCTAGATATGTGGTGGTTAAACAGTGAAAGCCCTGCTAGATATGTTGTTCTGGCTAACTATTAACTGCTCAGTGAGCCATGCTAGATATGATGCTCTGGCTAAATGTTAACTGCTCAGTGAGAGCCATGCTAAATATGTGGTGGCGAAACAGTGAGAAGCTAATATACCCCAGAGACACTGCTGTTAATCCTGAAGGAGTTAAGAGATCAGGCGGCTATAAGCCTGCTCCCCCAGCCAGCCTGCTACACACACAGCCTCAGCACAGGACAGGTGTTTGATCACCAAACCTCATGCCTAGCAGGTGTCTGTTAGCCTAAGATAGCCTACCTGTTTGGGATCTGGAGTTCTAGGTCATAGGCAAGCAGGTGTTTGTAACCCTAGTTGAAGCTGTCTGTAGTGTCTGTAACCCTAGTTGTAGCTGTCTGTAGTGTCTGTAACCCTAGTTGTAGCTGTCTGTAGTGTCTGTAACCCTAGTTGTAGCTGTCTGTAGTGTCTGTAACCCTAGTTGTAGCTGTCTGTAGTGTCTGTAACCCTGGTTGTAGCTGTCTGTAGTGTCTGTAACCCTAGTTGTGGCTGTCTGTAGTGTCTGTAACCCTAGTTGTAGCTGTCTGTAGTGTCTGTAACCCTAGTTGTATTTGTCTGTAGTGTCTGTAACCCTAGTTGTAGCTGTCTGTAGTGTCTGTAACCCTAGTTGTAGCTGTCTGTAGTGTCTATAACCCTAGTTGTAGCTGTCTGTAGTGTCTGTAACCCTAGTTGTAGCTGTCTGTAGTGTCTGTAACCCTAGTTGTAGCTGTCTGTAGTGTCTGTAACCCTAGTTGTAGCTGTCTGTAGTGTCTGTAACCCTAGTTGTAGCTGTCTGTAGTGTCTGTAACCCTAGTTGTAGCTGTCTGTAGTGTCTGTAACCCTAGTTGTAGCTGTCTGTAGTGTCTGTAACCCTAGTTGTAGCTGTCTGTAGTGTCTGTAACCCTAGTTGTAGCTGTCTGTAGTGTCTGTAACCCTAGTTGTAGCTGTCTGTAGTGTCTGTAACCCTAGTTGTAGCTGTCTGTAGTGTCTGTAACCCTAGTTGTGGCTGTCTGTAGTGTCTGTAACCCTAGTTGTAGCTGTCTGTAGTGTCTGTAACCCTAGTTGTAGCTGTCTGTAGTGTCTGTAACCCTAGTTGTAGCTGTCTGTAGTGTCTGTAACCCTAGTTGTAGCTGTCTGTAGTGTCTGTAACCCTAGTTGTAGCTGTCTGTAGTGTCTGTAACCCTAGTTGTAGCTGTCTTTAGTGTCTGTAACCCTAGTTGTAGCTGTCTGTAGTGTCTGTAACCCTAGTTGTAGCTGTCTGTAGTGTCTGTAACCCTAGTTGTAGCTGTCTGTAACCTAGTTGTAGCGTGTCTGTGTAGTGTCTAAGTGTGCCAGCATTGAACTGTCTCTGTTTGATATTTCAACACAGTGTGCAGCATTAGACTGTCCTGTTTGATTTTTTTTCAGCACAGTGTGCAGCATTGAACTGTCCTGTTTGATTTTTCAGCACAGTGTGCAGCATTGAACTGTCTGTTTGATGTTACAACACAGTGTGTAGCATTGAACTGTCCTGTTTGAAATTA